>NC_090855.1:13235000-13380000 GCF_024217435.2 Syngnathus scovelli
TGCCGCAGCACACCCAACAGTCTCACGTTGGGCGTCACTGACCTAAAGAAGAACCTCCGTCCTTTCTGCATAGACGGGCCCGACCAACCCTTTATCGATCAAGACCCGGTTGGCGCAGAACTCGAGGAGAGCGTCACGTTGCTCTGCTCAGCCGACTCGCTACCCAAGGCCAAGTTCACCTGGAAGTTCAAGCGCACGGTTGCGTCCGGTCCCCGCTATGACATAGAGGAGATACAGAATCGCCACCTGGGGACGTACACCTGCACGGCGCACAACGAAATCACCGGCTCACAGGTCTCGGCGGAACACACCTTGCAGGGTATTTGAGCTCAGCATTCTTAATCTTTCGATAACAACCGTTGTGCCTTGGCCAAAATGAAGTTTCTCAACCAACATGGCTCAGAGTGAAATATGATCCAATTTTTTTGTGCGGAAGTTGTAATACGCTGTGATCACATCACCATCCATCCATCCATCCATCCATCCATCCATCCATCCATCCATCCATCCATCCATCCATCCATCCATCCATCCATCCATCCATCCATCCATCCATCCATCCATCCATCCATCCATCCATCCATCCATCCATCCATCCATCCATCCATCCATCCATCCAACCTCCCTCCCTCATTACCTTTATTGCATTTTCTTAATTTTCACATGTACGTTCATCAATTGCACATGAATATAATGCTCACAATGGTGTCACTTTTCCACTGCTTAAAGGGCTAGAGACACCGGTATATGTATAAATCGGTTTTAGTTAGCTTATGGGCTTATAAATATAAATTGACGCTCGAAACAACGAAAAGGAAGCTGTTGCTCTGAAAAATATCATTTAAATTTGCCGCACAGACGAGTTTGACTGCACCGAGCCGCCAGCCGGAAGTGACGTCTCATGACGTCTCAAGTTGTACGCGTTTAGCTTCAGTGAATGTAAACAAAAAGAGAAGAGGGGCCAGCGCGGAGACGTCGGGCCAGGTTTGCGGCCAACCCAGCTCGCCTAGCCGTGCCTTCCATTATCCTGGTGTACATTCGTTCGCGGGACGACAAGATGGGTTGAGTTCGCCTGATAGGATCCACAAACCGGACAGTGCGTGCCTGCTGTGTGCTCGTGTTCACAGTGGCCTGGTTGACTGTCATCTTTCCGGACTCTGCTGTGCATCGGGAGCGGCTAGCGTGCTATCACTCTTATTGTTCATCTTCTTGCTTTATTTTTCCTGTGTTGTTTACTTGTATGTGCGTTGTGAACTCTGTCTTATCTTTCCGGACTCTGCTGTGCATCGGGAGCGGCTAGCGTGCTATCACTCTTATTGTTCATCTTCTTGTTTTATTTTTCCTGTGTTGTTTACTTGTATGTGCGTTGTGAACGCTGTCTTGTCACCCTGGGATAGTGAGAAACGTAATTTCGATCTCTTTGTGTGTCTTGACATGCGGAGGAATTGACAATAAAGGAGACTTTGAGACTTTGACTTTGAAAAGTATGTCGAAGCGTGACGGGAGGGGCACAATTCAGAAAACGTGCTCAGCTCGTCGAAAGAATGCGATTTAAGAAATAAAATTAAAAATGCGCCTAAAACCTAAACCAAACGATGCAGATGTTCATTTCTTCATTCGCAGTGGTCAACTCGGCACTCTACTCTTTTTACTATGCCAACCTAACCACAGTGACAGGAGAGGCACAATTCAGAAAACGTGCTCAGCTCGTCGAGAAAATGCGATTTAAGCAATAAAATTAAAAATGCTTATAAAACCTAAACCAAACGTTGCAGGTGGTCATGTCTTCATGTGCCGAGTTGATCTCGGCACTCTAAAGCCCCCAAGAGCACTTTTTACTATGCCAACCTAACCAGAGTGACGGGAGGGGCACAATTCAGAAAATGTGCTCAGCTCAGCCCAAGTGAACTGCTAGATTCATCATATTCTGCGTCAAAAGAGGTTTCTGAATCGGATAAAATGATGCTAATATTGCCGCTAGAAACGGAGCTGTCGCTATCATCTGCCATGTTGTTTGGGTTTGTTGACATCCAGATGTACAACTTGTGACGTCACAGTAATGGCGCCGCCAGTTTGGCTTCGTGCGGGACCCGATCGATAAACTGGCATTTCATTTCAGCTTTATTCTTAGTAATCGGTGTCCATTTTTAATTTCCAATGCGGCAAATGTGTTCACTTTATACATTCTATCAAATTCCGTTCTAATTGAAAAAAAAAAAAGGTATGTCTCTAGCCCTTTAAGCATGTGCAACCGAAAATTGAGATTTCGCAAAGGGCCACTTGTGACTCATTGTTTTTGCCTTTGTAATTGCCTTTGTAATTGCCTTTGAAAGAGCCAACCAAATATTGGAAAGTTCTTCTTCCAAATGCCAGTGGTCAGTTCGCCTTTTTTAGGGCACGGCTTAGCAAAAGACGATCAAGCGCCACTTGAAAAAACGTGTGCAAATGGAAAGTGAGTAACGTGTTTCTCTTCCCGCGCAGACTCGGCCGTTCCCCTCCGAATGTCCATGCTGGTTTGCGCTGTCCTGACGTCACTTGGCTTCCGGTTGATCTAAAAGACGTTTTCTCTGAACGTGTTTGTTGTACCTCCATTCAAAGCTTGTCCCTCCTGCAATGTTATTTGACTGTTTGCAAAAGTGCTGTCCGACATCATAATAAAAGATACATGAGGACTTGTGACATCCTATGTAGTGTTTCCTGACGTATACTTCTTCATTTTGCTTCATTTTGACAGCCGTGAAAGATAATTTGTGTTTCTCATTTCTTCATATTCAACCTTAACCTCATTTGACCTTCCATTTGATCTTCACTTTGTTCTTTTATTCTCCGGCATCCATCCAAAGTGTTATCATGGAGCCATATGGCTATTCTGATGGCTTTGTGATAACTCCTTATCAGGATGGTCACGCCATAAATGTTTATCAAAGGTCATGTGGCGATTATCAAGGTTTGTTGTTGTTGCATGCGTTTATCAACAAGGACTAATACGGCGCCAATTGTGTTCACGCCTTTCTCGCGGAAATAATTCATGACTTTATACATCAATTCCACTGAGTGGAATATGAAAACTTCAACTCGAAAAACTACTTTTTTTTTGCTAACCCATTGTTTGGTCATGACACATCGGGCGCATCTCATACATTAAATATGTATCCATAGGAGTTCCACTTTTTGAATTCGCAGTAAATTAACATTTTTTCCTGACATGCACCAGAATACCTCATAACATTGAGAAAGTGAAAAGTAAAATTTTAGGACAAAAAAAACAATTGTGCCAAAGCATTGAAGTCAGCCAAGGTTCAAGTAGGTTGAGGCTCCTCCCCCCTAAGTGGTGCCTTAAGTGCGCTGCCACGTCTCTGCAATCGCTAATCGATGTCCGAAGCCTGCAGCGATGGCCACACGCGTGCTGCTTCTGATGTTGCTGGGAGCCCTCTCAGGTCAGCCCTTGCACGCTCGTCAATTATGAATATTGACATGTCGGTCTTTTAAAAATCAAATACATCTTGTTGTTAAATGAACTGTCAAAAGGTTATTGTTAAGGAGTTTTGACAATTTTACATTCTGAATACATTCTGATATTTATCATTTCGAAATGAAATATATGCTGTGATCAATTGGATTGTTTCACATTTCAAATAGGAATTAATTATAAATGTTATACTCATCATTGATTATGAATACACAATTGTTCTAATCATTGTTATTGTTAGTATTGTGAATAATTGTAACAATGAAATAAGTCTGCAGTATTTTATTTGTGTTAGTTTTCTATAAGGCAGCACAGTGTGGGGCACTGGTTAGCATGTCCGCCTCATAGTTCAGAGGGTACGGGTTCAATTCCACCTCTGGCCCTCCTTGTGTGGAGTTTGCATGTTCTCCCTGTGCCTGTGTGGATTTTCCGCGGGCACGCTGGTTTCCTCCCATATCTCATAAAAATGCTTGGCAGGCCGATTGAGCACTCCCAATTGCCCATAGGTGTGAGTGCGAGTGCGGATGGTTGTTCGTCTCTATGTGCCCTGCGATTGGCTGGCAACTGGATAGGCTCCAGTACGCTCGTGACCCCCGTGGGGACAAGCGGTACAGATAATGGATGGATGGATAGTTTTTAGAATAGAATAGAATAGAATAGAATAGAATAGAATAGAATAGAATAGAATGCCGCATATTTTCATTTTACAATGCGATTGTACAACGAAATTGGAGAGCTTCTCCCTTTCCAGTGCAATAAAAAAAAGAAATCCCAAAAAATAAACATTACAAAAATTAAGAAGTACAAAGGGAGCATAAAGAATAAAAGTGAAAGAATCTTATTTACGGTGTAAACAATGTGGCTATTTATATAAACATGAATGAGGTATGTACAGGAATTAAATAATAAATAGCTATTGCACGTAGTCTTGACAGCAGCAGTGACAGTGGTAGTATAAAGGTGCATTGGTAACGTATTATGGTGTTGTTTCCTCTCAGTTCAGTGTGGTGATGGCTCTCGGGAAGAAACTGTTTTTCAGTCTGGTAGTCTGGATTTTATGTGAATTGCAGTAGTTAGTAAATATTTTATGATTACATCATTCTCATTATTCACTGGTTTCAAAAGTGACTCAAATCCCATCTTTTGCGCTGGTCAGGCTCGAGCTACGCCGCCGGTGTGCTGTCCGCCGACAGGCTGGTGGCGGTTGCCGGCGAAACGCTCACGCTGGCCACCACGGTGCCTCCGCCGGCAGAACCCTTCCTGGTGATCACCTGGAGCGTGACGGACATGCACGGGGCCACTCGCATCTTCATATCCTCCTCGAGCGTTGCCAACGTCACAGCGCCCGAGTACCGGGACAGGATCACCCTCCTCCGTCACACGGGATCGCTGGAGCTGAGGAACGTGAGCCTGAGGGACACCGGAAATTTCAGGATCACCATCGTCCCGGCCGTTGGGGGTCATCAGAATGGGAACTGCAAAGTGGATGTACACGGTACGTGCTTGCGTTCATATTTATTCGTCCAGCCATTTACAGTTTTTATTCACAGAACGGATCTCCGGCGTGGTCTTGGTTGCAAGTGGCACGGACCTGTTGGAGTCCAACCGTCCGCTCAGGATGTCCTGCTCCGTCGCTGCCGGTTCCGGACTCTCTTTCCAGTGGCTGAACGGCAGCTCGTTGATGACGGCCGGGGGTAGAGTTCAGATCACCTCCGGCGGCTCCAAGCTCACCTTAAGTCGCGTGACCCGCTACGACCAAGGATCGTTCAGGTGTCACGTGTTCAACGTGATCAGTAATGGCACCAGTGACCCGGTCCAGCTCTACATCAGCTGTGAGCTCCTTGACATTGTTCTGATTGTTTCTGGTGTTACTTCTCAGCCCCATCGCCGAGCTTCATAATGAGCCCCTTTTTTTATCCCTCTGCAGATGGCCCGGAAAACATCCAGCTGACCACATCCCCGTCGCTGAAATACCACTTGGAAGGCTCCAACATCAACCTGTCCTGCTCTGCTGGATCTCGACCTCCTGCAGTGTTCCAGTGGTCCTTGGATGGAGACCCGTTGGCCGCTTCGGGACCTGAGCTCAGACTGCAGAATGTTCTTCACAGTCAGAGCGGGAACTACCGCTGTCAAGCCTTCAACAACAGAACAATGAAGTCCAAAACTCGCCACTCGCCTATAACTATAATTGGTATGTGTATGATCAAAATGGGTTTATTGACGTTCTGATTTCCACATAATGGAGTCTTGAGTTTTCTGCATTGTCAACAGCACCAGTTTCTAGCGTGGAGATCAAGACCAACGCCACAGAAATGTTTGAATTCAGCGGACCCGTCAGTATGTCCTGCTCCTCAGCCGGGACCTCGCCCTCCTTCCGCTGGCTGAATGGCAGTGTCGAGGTTATGGAAGGCGAGAGAGTTCGGCTCACAGACGGAGGCGCCAAGCTTACTGTCGTCAACATGACCCGCTACGATCAAGGCCCGTTTCGGTGTCACGTGTTCAACACCATCACCAACAGCACCAGTGATCCGGTGGTCCTGACGGTCTACTGTGAGCCACAAACCTTATTTTCATTAGTTGCCACTTGTTTTCTTGTCCTCTCCACCATTGTTTTGTTGTCACTATTTATTTATCTTCTGTGCTCTAAAAATAACATTGACTTGACTATCACCTTGCTTATCAGTGATGCGCTTTTCCCCTGATAGTTGGACCGGAGAATATTAACCTGACGAGCCGGCCGTCCCAAGAGAACTACGACGAAGGTTCAGATGTGGACCTCATTTGCTCAGTGAACTCCGGCCCTCCGCCAAAATTTGTCTGGTTCCGCAATGGAGTGCTTTTGTCCCAGGCTGGATCGGAACTCAAGCTGATGAATGTTCATTTGCATCAGAGTGGAAACTACAGCTGTCAGGCCTTTAATGACAAAACTATGAAGAATCTAACATCAGAGCCCGTGGCTATTTTGGTGAAAAGATGTAAGTTGGATGAAAACATTTGAATCCAAGGCGATTCGTGTCGCGGAAGTGATGCGGCTGATTCTGTCCTCTTTGAATGTTTTTTTTTTTTTGTATTCTTATAGCAGAAATCTCTAATGTGGTGATCATTGCCAGCAGTACGGACATGGAAGAGCTGAGCAGCTCCGTCAGGCTCTTGTGCTCCTCGACCGGATCGTTCCCAACGTTTGTTTGGCGGAACGGCAGCTCCGAGCTGGCGGCCAGTGACCGAGTCCAGATCGGCGGCAAAGGTGTCGCCGTCACCATCTCGAACGTGAGCCGCTACGACGAGGGTCCCTACACATGTCATGTCTTCAATAACTTCAGCAGCGCCACCAGCACGCCGCTCAAACTCGCCATCAGCTGTGAGTCAAACAACATTTTTGGACATTTATTGGTGGTTAGAATGACTTTTATTTTTTTTGTTTCACCACAGATGGACCAGAGAGCATTTTTTTCCAGCTCTATCCCTCCGGGGAATACTTTGTAAGAGGATCCAACCTCAGCCTGTCCTGCTCAGCTGCATCCAGACCTCCTGCCCTGTTTGAGTGGTTCTTCAATGGAGACCTGCTGTCCCAGGTCGGCGCGGTGCTCAATCTGCAGAAGGTTCAGGAGAACCAAAGCGGGAACTACAACTGCCGGGCTTTTAACAACAAAACTGAGAAATATCAAACAACAAAGCCATCTGCAATCTTTATACAGAGTAAGTTAGGCCAGATCGGGGCTCCTCAGCCTGGACCATAATGTGAGCTAAAAGTTGTTGTTGTAATCGTCCGCAGCACCGGTTTCCAACGTGAGCCTTACCTCAAACCTCACAGTCATGTTTGAGTTCAGCTCAGCGACCATGTCCTGTTCGACTGCCGGGTCAGGACTTTCCTTCCTGTGGTTGAACGGCAGCTCAGAGGTCTCGGCCAGTCATAGAGTTCACTTCAGTGACGGAGGCTCGACGCTCACTGTAGTGAACGTGACGCGCAACGACCAAGGACCGTTCAGCGTCAACGTGTCTAATGGCGTCAGTGCGGCACTGAGTCGCCCACTGCATCTTTTCATTCAGTGTGAGTTTAAGGCGCAGACTCACACACACGCTCAGTTCGTCAATGATATTAATCGTTCTTTGCAACAGATAAATAATGAAACTGTGACTGCTTTCATGTTGTAACACCGCAACATAGAGGCTATTTAGCATTAGGGTGAAGCTAGATGACCTCAGGATGGTGCTTGTTTTTATTTTTTTTAGTTGCTGAAATTACGATTGTTTTGCATACTTGTCTTGTCAGACGGACCAGACAGCCTGACCATCGAGGGCCCGGACTCCGTTTTCGTCGGCCAGCATGCCATGCTTCTCTGCTCCGCCTTGTCTGTCCCGACAGCGATCTTCTCCTGGCTTTTGAACGGAAAGCCCATGGGTGTGCACGCAGCTGCATTGGTCATCGCTGCAAGCCAACATTGGGATGCTGGCGAGTACGTGTGCACAGCCCGGAATGCCATCACCGGACAGAGCGCCAGTGGAAGCCAAAAATTGGCTGTTTTGGGTACGTCGTGCGCAACCAAGTTCACAGTAAATGTAATTTGTATGCAAGTTAAATAAGTAAAAAAAGACTATTACATCGCCTTGTTTTCTTCAATTTTGTGATCATTTTAATGAATTTTGATGAATGTGACGAATGGACAAAAGAAAACGGGTTTCTTTTGGCACAACAATGCCAAAGGAACAAGAAGCAACAACGGTCTCGTCAATTTTTTCCTCATGCCCGTGGATAAAATAAATTAAATAATAGTTTTTGTTGAAAATGTAAGTAGTGCAATTTGTTGTGAGTAACGAACATCTTTTTTTTTTTTTTTCCAGACTTGTCCGACTGCAACTGCTGGACGTCTGTCACGGTCGCTGCCGCCGTCGCAGTTGGATGCTGTGTTGTCGTCGCCATGGTGATCGGCTTGATCCTGTATGGTCTCAGGAGAAGGAAAAGGTGAACCGCCTCATATTATTACGCATATCGAGAAGAGAGGTAGTCAAAAATATGACCTTTTTATGGCTTTGTGGGAGATATTTCAACATCTTATTCATTTGACTTGACAGACACAGAAACATATATCCAACTCTCAAAAGAGGTTAGTTCTCATCTTATTTGGTCAAAACAATTTTTAGACTCTACTCAACTCTATCAATAAAGACCAACTTGACTGCATTCTAGGGAGAAAAAGTATGAGGTTGAAGCAATCAGACATGTACAAGATCGCAGCTGGAACTCAGAGCGAGCGTTAGTCTGCTGCTTCCTTTCAAGGTGAGTCTGACAATTTTTGTCTGCATCCAAATACAAAAATGGATTAGTTGATAACAGATTTTTGCTGTTTGTTTTCTGCAGAAGAGAAGTGCAACTAAGTCCCCCAAATGAAAACAAAACTCCATTCTTTCATTCATTTATTCCTACTTCGTGATTTTAGTTGTAATGTAGTGACACGACACACTCAGCGACCGAATGGTTAGCATATCTCCCGTTTCATTTTAGCACTACGTTCACAGCGTGTTTGCCAATTTGGAGGGCGGTCTCAAAACGTCCGCGTCACGGCAGAGATGAGCTTCTGCCATGGCTGGGATGGAATTTGGCTGTGGACCACGCCCTCAGCGGCTCAGGCCTCCCTCTCGTAGATCCGCCGGCTTGTGCTCATCTGTGAAATTAGCAAGAGCAGGTCAAACCCACCTACATGCAGTGGTACGCCGCACGAAATTAGAGCTCTTTGAGTTGTCTCTGTGTTTATTTCAGTAATACAGACAATTGTTTATTCATTTTTAAAATTGCAGATGAGCAACTATTTAGAAGGAATGTGTGTAATTATTTGTGCACGCGTGTGTACAAAAAAGGTCAAATATTTTGACAATGCGCCACATTTGCTTTTGTGTACATATTGTATTTGTGTATATATTAAATGTTGAATAACTATTATTGTACACTGGTTATCTCTTGCCAATAAAATGTAATTGCAGTACGCGAGTTGCATTTTTATCGCATGGAAAAGACAAGTAGACAATAAACATTTTATTAGGTTTCATGTTCTTATCTTCAAGTTCACAAAGCAGGTGAGGAACATGAGATATAAAAAAGATCTAATGACCGTGGTGCTATTAAGCATGATTTCTTGCGTTATTTGGTTAGTTTGCAGCTTTATGCACTTAGTGGAAATTTGTTTTGCTTTTATAAATATGTTGATCGTGTAAATTACTTGTGAATATTTGTTTCCTCTCATGCAAAATATGCAGAGTTGTGTCAATGAGCTCAGAATGGTAATTATTTTTATGAGCCTTGTTGTGCGGGGATCAATGGACTTTGTGATTTTTGAAAAGGGGTCACCCTGCAGCTCTTCTTGTGTGGCCACCCCATCAGCATAACTCCACGATATTAACAAGAGGTGACCCCATTTCAGACCTTAGCTGCTGTTATTTTCATTTTGGGTGAAAAAATGTGAAGTTTAGGGAAAACTATTCATTACTGGACAGAGAAAAATGGAAGCTCGAAATGTGTGGATTGGTGGTTTAGAATGCTTATTTATTTTAGGGGGCGCTACTGAGTGAATTAGGGTTGTCACATTCTGTCATGAGATAAATGTATCTGCCAAATTTGGTAAATTTTCAGTCCTCTCCAGATTTGTCAGAAATAACGAGATGACACAACACAACAGAAGCAGTGAATATGACAATTGTAGGATTGACTCCAAAATCCCTCCAAGCAGGTGTGGCCCTGAAACTGTTGAGGCACTGTGTATTTGCATTTGACAGAGATGCATTGTCTGCATTGTTTGAGTCAGCGTGCCGTAAAAAGTTCAAATCCGACCAGAGTTTCGCCGCCTCTCGCTGTGCACCGCTAATTCACATGGCTCCTTTGACAACATCTTGGCCTGTAATTCCTTCCGAAATGGCCAAGAAGGCTTTGATCGCCCTGGCGTTGCGGAACCAGACGAGACGGTTGACTCCTGCTGCTCAAACACGACTCACAAACACTCGCAAAGCCGCTCTGACCTGGCGCACTCTGTCATCTTGTAATCAGTGACTAAAATAACCGGAGAAAAAAAATCACTTGGCGTCTTGTGTCAGGTCGAGTCGGGATTTCGCATTGGCGTTACTTTTTACTTTGTTTTGACTTCAGTGTTATTTAATTTCAGTTATTTTTGTTTAGTTTTAGAGCATGATTGTTGCTTTATACTTTGTCGAAAATGCTTTGTTTTACTTGAGCTTCTGATAGTTTAAACATTAGTTTTAGTTTTAAAAAATGAAAGTTTGTTGTTTTGTTTTTAAAATTTTGTTTTGGTTTTCAAATGAGAATTTCAATATAGGTTTCGGCTTTCATTATATAGGCTTGGGGTTTCAAATGAATCTTTTAAGTTATAGACTCAAGATAGGATTTCAAACTAGGAATTCACCTCAGGTTTACAAGTTTGAGTTACAAATTAGAGTTTCAAATTAGGATTTCATGTTAGAGTTTTGTCTCAATGCAGTTTGCAGTTTAAAACTAGTGTTAGGGTTTCAAACTAGGGTTCGCCTTGGAGGTGATTACACTGACGGACAAAGACGTCAAAGCTGTGTGTGTGTGTGTGCTTGTGTGTGTGTGTGTGTGTGTGTGTGTGTGTGTGTGTGTGTGTTGGTGTTGTGTTGTGGCACGCAGTACATACACATTCCAGCGTTTGTGTTCCCTTTTTAAGAGAAGGGGGAGCTTGTTGAGCATGAAAGAGACAGGACGACAGCGGCCTCTTCTTATTTGAGACTTGTCAAGTCGCCATGGACAGTAGGCTGCAGTGGAGCACCTCCGTTGTCTTGTTTCTTGTTGCAGGTACACTTCCCCTTTCTTCCTTTTCTACAGTACTGGGAAGTACAGTTCATCTCTATCTATGTATTTATTGATTTAGTTTGGAGTCAAGGTCTAATCTGCTTTCGTCAGGCACGTGCACGGCTCAGAACTTGCTCCCGCCGGGCCCGTTGAGCAGCGCCGTTTCCGGCAGCATCACCTTCACCACCACCCTCCGGCCCCCAGAGCGCCCCTTCCTCTCTGTCAGCTGGACATTCAACGGCGCCAACGTTATCACCTCCACCACCGACGAAGACCTACCCGGGGACGGATATGGCGAGCGGATCACCCTGGATCGGACCACCGGCAGCCTGCAGCTCCGGAGGCTGACGGCAGCTGACAGCGGGGAGTACGTGGTCGCTGTCATACCGCGGGGCGAGAGTCTGAAACAGGGCACGGTTGTGCTCAACGTGTACGGTGGGTTGGTCCTCGGACAAATGCCTGATGTGTGAAGGGGGCTCGGACCAACAAACAACATCCGTTTTTAATTTTCGCCAGTGCCGGTCTCCGGGGTGACCGTGCGGGGCCCCACGAGCATCCTGATCGAAGACCAGCACTCGGCCAGCGTCACGTGTGAGGCCTCTGGCTCCGTCAGCGCCCGAGTGTGGACCAAGGGCGGGCGTCCCGTCCTCGCTGGGCCCACCGTCAACTTGTCTCCGGACAATGTGACCGTCTTCATCCAACCCGTCCGCAGCCACGACGGCGGCGTCTACCGCTGTCGGGTCAGCAACCCCATCAGCGCCCTGACAGCCGCCTTCAACCTCACTGTCAATTGTGAGTATGTCGGCCGGCCTCACCTCTGCGCTCCTTGTGTATGTAATCGTCATTTTCAAATCAACAAATGTCCTTCTTTGAGTCTAAATTAAAAGTTCAAAGGCCTCAATGCAAGCTATTGTTGTTTGCACAGTCGGACCACAGAACGTGTCCATTGCGGGGCCCACGGCAGCCCCGCTTGGCCGCAGAGTGACGCTACTCTGCTTGGTCAACTCGTTCCCGCCGGCCAACTTCGCCTGGGAGTTCAACGGCAAAGCCACAGGCGTCAACGGCTCCTCGTACGTGGTCCCCCGCATGGACGAGCAAAGCGAGGGCAATTACACGTGCACGGCCAGAAATGCGGTGACCCGGCGCCAAACCTCCACCCTTCTTTACCTGAGAGGTACCAATCAGCTTGGAGTGCCTCTCCAGTCAGAATTTTCTTACCTATTTTTCCTATTTGTTGCTGATGTCATCAAGCGTCCTGCGTCGCTCCTTGCTGGTCCTTATCAGCGCTGGTGCTGAGTGCAACGAGCCTCATGTGGTTCATGTCGGCCTATTAGAAGATGAGCGGGTGAGTTCCAAAATCGAATAATAGGCCGGCCGATGTGATCTTTTTTTTTTAATTGGGAAAAATTGGCCTTTTTTTTTTTTTTTTTTTTTACCTATATTTGTTGACACCAACACATAAATTAATTAATTAATAATGCTTGGAGCAATATTTCAATTAGACACAGTTTTAAAAAAAATTCACACATTGATTGTGGAATAGAAAAACTGTCAACAAACATTAAAAATCACGTTTATATTTGACGTTGACATTGCTTTATTTTCGGTATTGGACTTAACAAAATACTTCCGTGTTAAATTGGCAGATAGGAAGAGTGACAGAATTGAGCGACAAAGATTTAATAAAAAAAATATATCTTCTTTGTTAGAATCCAAGAGCCGTTTGTAAATGATGGCATTCTCTTCCTGATGCATCCGCTTAGGACATAATGTCTTATTAAAAAGCCTTTGCGAGAAGCATCCTCATCGAGATACAAATGAAGGAGCTTGCTTTGGAACAATTAACAGTACAACTATTTCTTTGGACTCAAGGATTCGTATGCACATTTGTGAATATGAGATGCACTAGAGCTGTGTTTAGGGTTAGTGTTAAATCCTGTTTTCTTTCACGCTCAAAAAAAAAAAAACAATTCTCATAACACATGCATTAAATGATGATTGTGGATGTGGATTATTCATGTTGAAAATAATTCCCCTGGCATTACGTAATTTAGCAGTATTGTTGTTGAAAGCCCTCCTTTAACAAGGATATGTTTTCAACACCAGCCTTAATGAATCACTTTTTTGTTGTTCGCTTGAATAAACACCTCAAATGACTACATTATTTACCTTCGTGAAAAAAATGTCTGTATTACTATTTATTTATTGTTTATTTCACAGTAAAAGCGTTTGTAATACTTTTGCCCAAATTGATCTCTATGCGCCATTGTGAATTTTTGCATGCCACAGCTAAAAAGACCACGCCGAGTTGATAATGACATGATAATTATGCATTGTCAGCACCATACCCTGAAACAATTGAGCCACTCGCTTGAATAAAAACACGCAAAATCATCATGCTTATACTGTTGCTTGTTGTCATTATTATTGTTATATAAGGTCTTTCTGGTTTGTTCAGATGAAAAAATTAAAGCTGTTAAAAATAACAGATCAGATTAAAAATGAGGTTGAAAAAAGACATTTGCATGAAGTCAGGTTAAATTTGCTCTTTGAACACACGACTTATTTACTCGGCCCCCCCCCCATCGACCCCAGCGCCTCCCGCGGCCCGCCACAGAGTTGTTTTTCTCGTCAAGCCTTTTTACACCAGCGATTTACATGCGGGGCAACAAGCTGATTGGAAGCAAATGAAAAAGCTTTGCATCACTGACCTGATTAGCTCGCTCGACACCTGCGGCTCATTTTGCCAGGCAGATAATTATTTAGCGGTGCTTTTCCCGCAGGGGGGGAGGAAGCTTAACGGCGGGCCACTGGTGAGAAGAGGCTTTAAATAAATGTACCGCCTCGCTACTTTAGCGGTAACAGTTAAGCAAGTCATTCAACCAGATGCTGACAGCGTCATGAAATGTAGACCGCCGCTACTTTTTGAATGTTAGGGGTTTCGGATGTGTGTGAGGGTTAGGTTGCTGGTTGGGGTGCAGGTATGGGTTTGGGTAAGGGTTAGGTTGTAGGTGAGGGTTAGGGGTTACAGGTTACGGGGTTAGAGTTAAGATTTAGGTTAGGGTTCGGGAGCGGGTTAGGGTGAGGGTTAGGGCTAGTTTGCTGGTGAGGGTTAAGATTAGGTTGCGGTTGAGGGTTGCAGGTTAAGGTTAGGGTTTGGGTCCGGGTTACGGGGTTAGAGTTAGAACTAATGTTAAGGTTCTTAGACTTCAAAAATGACCATGGCTTTAAAAAGGACCATGTATCGTAAATTGAAAAAGTATTACTTTTTATATTTTTCAAAATTGGGTTTCTAACTAGGATTAGAGATTAGGGTCTGGCTATTTGCTAACGCGCAACTTTGAAAATGTGGTCTTCTTGCACATGCAGACGCTGCCGAGCACGAGAACATGGGTTGACAGCTGCTTTGGAACCGCCGAGAGGAAGACGAGGAGGACGTACTTTGTCAGCAACATCAATTTCAAATGGTTTATTCTTATTGTCATCATCCAACTATCTGAAGAGAGAGCAACAGCAATGTGTCACACACACAGGGCAGTAACTTTCCATCACACATCGATACCAAATGGCCATGTGATAACAGAACAGAGGACATGCTTTTGCCTCCCCGCCTTGTCCCTTGTCGCCTTTTGCCTTCCCACCTCTTCCCTTTGTTGTTCCTACGTGCGGAGAGTATAAAACCTTCTGACCTGGAGTGTGGGGGTGGTTGTTTCATCTGATGTTGTGCCTTGTGTACTAACCGCCATTAAACAACCCAAGATCTTGCAAATAAAGAACCAACTGTTACTCCACATCTTTGTTAACCTTGCTCAACGATGGACATCTTGAACAAAGTGCAACACATCCATCCAGTTTCTGAATGCTGACCCTCCCGAGCGTTGATTCAAGTACGAGTAGTATGTAAAGAATGTACCAAAATTATTAATTGAATGGAACCACAAACAAAATTGAACACATTAAAATATCCTACATTCTACATTCAAGTTGCAATTCACTATTATTATTATCCGTAATACGGGTAAGACGTACTAACAACAATGTAGAATAAAAAAACCCACAAGTGACTTGTTTGATTTTAAAATGTTTTCATCCATCCATCCATCCATCCATCCATCCATCCATCCATCCATCCATCCATCCATCCATCCATCCATCCATCCATCCATCCATCCATCCATTCCATTTTCTGTACCGCTTGTCCCCACGGGGAACCTATCCCAGCCGTCATCGAGCAGTAGGCGGGTGACACCCTGAACTGGCTGCCAGCCAATCGCAGGGCACACTAAGACAAACTACCATCCGCACTCGCACTCACACCTATGGGCAATTGGGAGTGCTCAATCAGCCTATCAAGCAAGTTTTTGGGATGTGGGAGGAAACAGGAGGACCCTGAGAAAACCCAGGCAAGCACGAGTACAACAAGCAAACTCCACACAGGGAGGGCCGGAGGTGGAATCAAACTCGCACCCTCTAAACTGTGAGGCGGGCGTGCTAACCAGTGCGTACTGTGACGCCATTGTACTATTATTGTAGATGAAATAAAACAGATTCTTAAATTATTAGTTATTTGACAAAAAATAACATTTTACCAAATTAGAATATGAATAAATTACTGAGGAGATTTTTTTAATCAAAATAAATTGGGTGAATAAAATTGCTAAAAAACCAAATGTTTTAGTAATAATGATTACTGTCAGGTTCAAAGTGCTAACTGAATATCTGAATAAAAGAAAAGCATCAGCAGACAAAAACAAGTGAGGCAGAATATTGATTTTTCTCGCGAGGAGTGCGATACAGATTGCTTTCTACAATCTGACTACACTAAAAATCTGTTTACACTCCTCGCTCTTTTTATTTGGAACGCCCTACCCACAGTGTGGGACGATTAGCCCCTGAGGGTGAGGGAAAAAAAAGATTGTGGGCTTCGTCTCGTAAGAAAAGAAACAAAAAGTAATGCACAAAGTGTTGCGTGCAGATATGGCTATATCAGCAAAACAGTTGAAGCAATCAATAACTTTCTTGGATTCCGAGAGATAAAAAGAGAAAGTGACGTTCTTTAAGGAAGATCAGAAGGTTCATGACGCATCGTTTGACGTGTTGTTTTCACGATCTGTTCTGGTGGACGCTGAGATGTCAGCAGTATCTTGTTTGACACAACCGTCATCTCATCCCTGACCCAGCCGTAATCCTTCTGTTCTGTTGCACAAGATAAGAATAAGCAAGGCAAAGCAGCAAGCATACTGAGCAGTAACATTATGAATAAGTATTCATTAGAGAACGCATGATAACATATATATACAATTTTTCTAACAATTACTGATAAAAGAAAAATAATGTGAACTACAGAATGCAATTTCTGGAGAAATTGCATGTGAAGGCGAAGAGGTTGAAAAAAACTTGGGGAATGCTCCGGAATTATTTCAAATGATACTGAATGAAGTTTTATACAATAAGTTGGAATCAGCTGAAAATATTAAAGATGGAACGATACAAATTGGTAAAAAAATGTGGAAAGGTGAATATATAAATATTCAGAAAGACCGGAAAGTGAGAAAAAACAGCATGCGAGAAAACGAGTAAGTGAGAAAAAACGTAAGTGAGAAAAAACTAAGCAAGAGAAAACGTAAGCGAGAGAAAACGTAAGCCAGAGAAAACGTAAGCAAGAGAAAACGTGAGAGAAAACGTGAGAGAAAACGTAAGAGAGAAAACGTAAGCGAGAGAAAACGTAAGTGAGAGAAAACGTAAGCGAGAGAGACCATAAGGGAGAAAAAACGCAAGGGAGAAAAAAAATATATATATATATATACGTGTATATATATAAAGTAACCGGGGTATATATATATATATATATATATATCATAGCCCCCCCCCAGACTCCCGGTCGGCCCCCCAGACCACTGGCTACTTTTCAGTGTTTTTTCACATTTGGCATTCTCATCCCTGATCTTAAGTGTAGGCATAAAATGAACAGTTTCAGTTTGGAACGGGTTGAATTGGTAAAAAAAAAATGTAGAAATTAGAAGGGACAAACGAAATTTTGTAAACTTTTGCAGGAATTTTCAAGTTGAAAATGTGGAATATTTGGTAAGTGGGGATGTTTGCAACAGACACAAGATGAACAAGTTTAAAGTTGGAACGGGTTAAATCGGTCAAAAAAAGTAGAAATCGGAAGGGAAAAATTAAATTTCATTAGAATTTTACGTAAATTTTAAACTTGAAAATGTAGAATTTTTGGTAAGTGGAAAGTTTTGGACTTGGTAGGCGCATAAGATTTTCAGAAAAGATTTGACAGTTTAAAGTTGGAATGAATTGAATCGGTCAAACAATTTAGAAATTAGAAGGAAAAACGAAATTTTGTGAAATTTTGCGCGAATTTTGAAGTTGAAAATTTTGAATTTTAAGTAAGGGGCATATTTTAGAATAGGTAGGCATATGATGAACAATTTGAAGTTGGAACGGGTTAGATTGGTCGAAAAAATGTAGAAATTAGAAGGCAAAGACGAGATTTTGTGAAATTTTGCGGGATTTTAAAGGTGAAAATTTGGATATGTTGGAAAGTGGGAGGTTCTGGAATAGGTAGGCAAAAGATGAACAGTTAAAGTTAGAATAGGTTGAATCGGTCAAAAAATGCATAAATTAGAAGGGAAAAGTGAAGTTTTGTAAAACTTTGCAGAAATTTTAAAAGTGAAAATGTGAAATTTTTGAAATGTGACAATTTTGGAAACATAGAAAATCCCAGCCTATGTGAATTGAATGAGCTGAATGATGTGAATTACAAATGGGAACGATGAAAATGTGAAACGTTGAATGTGCCAGTAAGAATGAATAGTGGAATTTTGGCTGATAATTTGTGAATTGTCGAACACGGAAAATATTTGAAATGAAACAAATTGAAGCTCCCTCACACGGATATTTGGAATATGTTGAAATTGGAATGGGGTGAATCGGATGAATTATGTGAATTATGAATATATTAAGCGTCAAATCAGATGAATTATGTGAATTATTAATATGTTAAGCGTCAAAAAGTGGGGGAATACGTAGAATAATAATAAAGTAGAGCAGGGGTTTTCAACGTTTTCAACTGGTTTTGTCCAAGGAACCACCATTATAACCAAGGAACTCGGGGACCACTGCTTTGGGGGAATATCATTTCATTTTGCAGCAAAGGAGGATTGGCCTGTACAGGCTATTTATTTGCATCTGTATGTCTATTTTGGGAATCTCAGCTACATTTGACATCATTTGGACGGGTAAATGATTCACAAAATTTGTCAAATTAGCTGGAAAATAAATCAAGTCTAAATAATAAACTAATTTATTTTTTTATAATGTTAATTATTTTCCATTTCCAATTTCGCGGACCACCTGCAATACCGCTACAGACCACTAGAGGACCGCGGATCACCGGTTGACAATCCCTGAAGTACTGGAATGTCATTAGTGTGGAGGCTTTTGCCTTCACACGAATGAGATTTTGAGTAATTAGGCCAGTGGTTCTTATCCTTGTTGGAGGTACCGAACCCCACCAGTTTCATATACGCATTCACTGAACCCCTCTTTAGCAAAAAATTAAACAAAAAAATTCAAATCCAAGACATAGATGTTTTTTACTGGTGTACAAAATGAGCCGTGCATGATCATCACTTTGTTCAAAGAACAAAACCAACACAATGCATGACCTCAACAAATTACATACCTGCAAATCAGTGTGTCTTTGTGAGACCATTTCAGATATGCATTATAACAAACTTACACGATAAATGTGTGTTCGGACTTCCGCAGTGGAGGCTCTGCCGAACCCCTGAGACCGACTCACCGAACCCCTAGGGTTTGATCAAACCCAGCTTAAGAACCACTGAATTAGGCAAACCAACTTAGTCATGAAAAAAAACAAAAAAAACAATGAATCAGTTTCATTTGAACCTTGGTATTGATCTGTTGGGGTCAATCAATAAGAAAAGGTTATGCGCTGGAAGAGTATGCTACAATTTGAATTTAAATCTTGTTTAAAATGAACGTTTGAAGGTTACCTTTAACAAGACACAACATTCAGCAAAATGTTCATGTAAAGCTTAAAAAACACAAAACAATTCAGTCAGGTATTTCAATGACAAGCTGTAACTGTCGGTGATGTCTGAATATTTTTATTGCAAAACAAGTTGGATCTGTCTATGAGCTTTGCACAACGGGACGGACCAAAGGACTCCATCTCTCCTCCCTCCTGCCGCCATCACCCACACACACACAATAAACATCTTGTTCAGCAACAGGAAGAGTGACGACAATGTCGTCAGAATATTCAATAATCCATTTAGCACTAGTATAGAAATATGAAAACAAATTCCATCCAAAAGAAAAAACAAAAAGAAGAGAGCGCCCGCCCTCTTGCGTGAGTGATCGCCCGAGACTCTTCTATTTGTTTTGTGAGCCTCCCTCCCTCCGTCTTGCATTTCATATTGAGCCCGTAGTTCACAGACGGTATGTTTGATCTTCTTGATAGCTTCATCATGGTGTTGGTTTGATGCCGGCACAGAAATGGAAAGAGAACACAAAAGGCCATCAAACCTACACAAAGAGCACACTGTGCAAAACGCTCTTGGAGAAGGTGGCTGTTCTCAAAGTGCTGTGATTTGCGGAAAATGGGTTTTGTTTTCTTGACATCCAAGATGAAGCCTACCCTTACACACATTACAACTTTGAACATCTAACATCAGAGACCGGCATGAGAAGAAAAATTGCCGCACTTTAAGCTCTCGGCCTCTGGTGGACTCGAGATGAGCAACACCGCACACAGGAGGGAATTTGTAGTACCAAGAATGACCTGACAGAGGCAGCAGAGTGCCACAGGGTATCCAAACTGACAGAAAACCCAAAAAGACAAAGTGGAATGAATGGGAAAAGCTAGGCTAAGTGTTAGCATAGCACAACCAAGGAGTCCATCCTTCAAATAGGTTTGACACTAGCAATTGTTTTCTGAACAGATCGGGATAAAATAATCGTTGACGCTAATCTTTCTGACGATCGGGCCTTTGCTGACTGAAGAGAGACATTTGGTTTTTGTCATCTTGTACTCGGGGACAGGTTTAAAGGATGTCTGTGCTTGGGACGAGGTTAGGAGACTCAAATTTTGATCAAAGGGTAAAGGATCGACGGCCTTGGGGTCGTTTGTTCTGGGGCAAGGGTAAGGTTTCAGGTATACAGTTCAGGCTAGAAGAGGCTTTAGTGAGTAGGCATGATACGGGGGATCAATCTGAGTTGGCGGTGGCATAGTTAGGCTGTCAAGATTTTAGAGTTTAAGCGATTAAGTTTGAGGGCTTGGCCGACTACGCCTGCTAACTCATTTAAGGGTAGCAACTTGCTCATGCCGTTGGAGGGAGACCTTTAAAGGGTTTGGTGCTCTTGGTTTCGTGGTTGGCAGGTAATGGTTAAAGGGTTGGCGTTTAGCTTCAGGCCGTTAGCTTAGCAGTCAAGGAGGTCTTGCAGTTCTTTGAAACCGTTTGAAGTTAACCAGATTCCCCCAAATGGGTGACTGTCAGCGACCATGGCAACATCCATTTAGCATAAAAAAACAGACAGACATTGACAGATGTTCAAAATGTCACCGCTATTGAAAGTCAAGCTGAGCAAATGATTTTCATGGGCTGAAGCGGGGACTCGGCCGTTCTGCTTTTGCCTCATCGAGCGAGCGTTCACGTTGCAAACTTTCAAGCGCATCGACCGCTTGAGGGTTTTGCTCAAAACCAAAGTGCCTGTGACACTAACAGCTCGCGATGGAAAAAAACAAAGCGTCGTCATTTGGCCCCAGCGACTGATAAAAAATTCCCTCTGCGTCCATTCGGTGGTACGCCACCATTCCAACGGGCAACGTTCTGACGTGCTTCCCCATCGGCCGGGCGAGGGGAGTCGTTAGACAATCAAAAGCTTGAAACGCTATCGACGATTGTTCTGGCAGACGGCCCCCGAGCCGGACGGCCAAGTCTGGAGCTGCAGTCACAGCTTGTTGGCGTGTGAACAAACCCTTTTAAAAAGATGCCGAGAATTAAAGGATCAGGACCCATCTAATTGCAGTGGATAAATTCTTCACTGTTTTTTTTAAGCTTCTTTCTGCCATACTTTCTATCTCCCGGGGAAGGGAGCCCGATAACGAGCGACATTCATTTCCCATTTGGAAGTCTCCCGTTCGACCAACAGAAAGGTGCCATGCTGCTCGTCACGAGTTCTCCTCACACTCTTTGAAGACGCGCACACACCGGCAAGAATGAACTACAGACCGAAGTCTTCCATCCTTCCGAGAGTGACGAAGGGAGGGACACAAAACTCTCCAACACAATTAGCTGCAGTCATGTTTCTTGTTGCGAAGCACCGCAATCGTCACATAGAAGGCTTTTAATTAAAGTCCCACTCGGAACAAATGCCAACAAAACGAGACAAAAAAATGAACAAAACATGGAATAATCCTCAGGACGTCTTTCGGTGTTGATTTCCAACGGCATACAGGTACAACACGTTGTCCAGTGAGCAGCGCGGTTAGCTTCCAGGAAGTGTCTGTGGAAGAAAAGAAAAAAATCCTCGCTCACGTGAGGGAAAGAATCAGAAGCTCGATCTGGCCATGAGCACTTCCATCATCAGTCTTTGTCCAAATGGGAGTGCTCAAAAGCGCATGTGAGGCAGGCTTCAAGGTCAACCACACAACGGGTTCCCGTTTACATGGTTTTGTAGCCGCTTGATTTTGTTTTTTTTTCCCCACCCTTTCAACTGCCCCTTTTTTTTTTTTTGGTTCTACTCTCAGGCCTGGTCCCCCAGTAGGTCCGCTTTGTTCAGGTTCTGCTGAAGAGGAATGGGCCGGGCGGTGTGGTGTGGGGGACTATGCAGCCGCCTGGGGCTGGGACCCCCGCCACCCTCACTGTCCGTATTGGACGAAGACGGGGGAGGCGGCGGGGGCAGCCGCGGCAGGGGCGCCGACGATGGCGGTATCCTGGTGACGGTCGACGCCAAACCGCCGTCTGATCGCAAGCTTTGGATGCGGCGGCACTCCTGGCAGATCCTCACGTGGGTGCAACCGCGGCTGGGCAGCATGACTGGGGTGGGCGCCGGTGGGGGAGGTGTGGCGTTGGCGCCGAGGGGCTCTTCCAGGAGCCGCTGAGGACCCGGGCCCAGATCAGGCGGCCCCGCGCCGCCTCCTCCTCCGGCCCCGCCCGTTAGGGGTCCGGCTCCGCTGTAGAGTTTGCCGTTGCTGAGGCGCATCTCACGGACCAGGCGTAAGGGCCGTGGAGCTCCCAGGGCAATACGGCCGGGGTGGCGCAGGGCCGCTGCCGAGCCGCTGAGCGGGCGCCGACGGCGCAGTCGGGCGCTCTTCTTACAGGAGACAGCGTTTCGGAATTCGGTGATCATCTCCTGACAGACAGACACCTGAAAGGACAACCGGGTAAGGGGGGCGGGGACGAGGAGGGGAAGGAAAGACGAAAAGGAGGGAAAAGAAAGACAAAGAGTAGGCAGGCGGCGGAACGGGATGCCACACCGGTGGGAAAAGCAAGGAAAATGGCGGAAACCAGGCGGGCCCAAAACAATGGACGAACACAATGCAAAAAGAGCAGCGAAGGTGGAAAGACAGGAATGAGGGGGAAATGGAATTCGGGATGGGAAGAGTTTCCAAAGAGCAGAGAGAGTTATTACAATCCAGAGACACGGCAACACCCAATGTCGTTTAGTGCAGCCGTTCCCAACCACAGACCCGCTTTGTCCAATTAGAGTGAAACCTCCTTGATGTCTACAAAAACTAAAAAAAAAAATGTCCGTAGCGACGCTGATTTAGGACTAGACTTAGATTATTTCAGATGGCGTTCAGCAATTTGCTCCTCTCACTCTCTTCGAGTGTCAAAACTTGTTTGATTCCAACGTGTTGGGATTATCACATGACTGAGATTGACAGGCCCTTGATTTCAAAATAAAACTTATTTCAGGTTCTGCCAATTCATCAAACATTTTGGAGGCTCCAAATGGCGCAACACCCCCCACCCCCCCACCCTGCAATGGTACCAGTCCGCGACTGAGCGGTTGGGGACGGCTGGTTTAGTTCATGGACACTTCATCATGGCAACGTGGCGCTCAGGCAGGCCGGCCACACACGCGCTCGTCACCACAAACAGCATTCAAAAGAAAAGGTCATGGGCTCACAGAAACAGAAACAGTACTCTTTGTCAGAGAACGCCGACTGATGGACAGATGACAAACAGAGAGAAAGAGAGAGAAAGAGAGAGCAAGAGAGAGAGACAGCGACAGTGAGATGGGGGAGAAGAAGGAGAGGAAGAAGTAATGCAAAAGATGGAAGACCAAGAATACCAGCAGAACGTGAAGCAGGGGCTCTCAAACTTTTGGGGCCCGGGGACCCCACCCCTTAAAAGATGTCAGATTTACTTGATACGTCACGCAATCATGTCACAGCTTTTCATTGGCTGAGAGCTAATTGTTTCCGTACCTTAGTTCTCTTGGTGTGTACTGAAGACACATGTTTTCCTAAATAATATGATACAACATTTTATTCCAAATAACCTGAAAAGTACGAGTCACGGAAAGTCTCCGGACCCCAGTTCTTAAAAGGAGACAGCGACATTTAAAGTCGGATCACAACGTGGCATTATGTAAGCAAATATTGTCAGTTGACAATATTGCTCCTGTGTAGCAGCACGTTTAGTACACAAACAGCTGACATTTTCGCTTAACACTCAGAGATGTGCGCTGACCTTAAAAACAGGCAGAACATGCAAAATGGACGCAAATGGCAGTGGGGAAAGTGCTGCCGTTAGCATTTCAATGAGTCTTATGAGAAATCAAACCTGACTACACTAGAAGGAGGGGGAAAAAAGCTGAGTACAGCGCATGATGGGAAGATTTTGATCAATCTGACTTTAAATTGCCGTTTGGACGATACATTGCTAATTAGTAGCGTGTTAGCTTTTCATCCAGTCAAATTAGCATTACTGGTTTTAGTCGGCATGAGGTAAAATCTTTCCGAATCTGCCCAATTCATGATGGCTTAAAGCTGCTATGTAAATACAGTAAGCCCTCGTTTATCGCGGATAATTGGTTCCAAGACCATCCGCGATATGTGAAAATCCGCGAAGTATTATAAAAAAATTTTTTTTTAGAAAAAGCTAAAGGTGTATGTACTGCAATTGTGTGGACACTCCCTGCCTTCTGCTGGCGTGTGGGCAACTTTTGTGCCATAGTTCCTCAATTTAGAAGGTTTATTTTGAATTTGTGATTTTTTTCTTTTTTGGGGGGGAAGAAAATCCGCGATGTACTGAAGCTGCGATAATCAAACCGCAATGTAGCGAGGGATTACTGTATATCTTAGCATTTTGTGTGGTTTAGACCTCTGAAATACAGCTCATACTCAGGTTTGTGAGGTTAACTATATATTATAGCATTCCACCTCTTTGCATCTCAGCATTAGTACAAAGATTACTATTATTGTTAGAAATGTAAGATCTTTCACCCAAGAAACCTAGTAAGTGTTGTGTGAAAAGGCCTGCCTTAGCATCTTCCATAATCAGGTTGCTATCTTGGCCTTTGTTAGCATGCCACCTAATAGCATGTTATCCTTCTATCTTGGCAGGTGTTAATACTTCTGACTTGCACAATCACCTCATGTGCACGTAACAGACATGAAGCCCAAATAAAGTGGGACAGCACACACAAATGGAGACAGTTTCGGAAAAGAAACAAACCACTCTCTCACACACACACACACACACATACATGCATAAGAAAAAAATGGAAAAAGGGTTGGCGGGAACCTACTGGGGTGTGTCCGCGGGTTCGGCGAGGGCAGGTATGGGGGCATACCTCATCGGTCTCTGCCGAGCGGCGCGTCGACCATACAAACTCCATGATGGCCACAAACACGGCAATGATCAGGCCGCAAATGAGCACCACAAAGATGCCGCCGATGTTCTCCATGCCTAGGCCTGACACAAAGCAAGAAACAGAGAAGGACCGCAAATGTCTTAATGGGAAAACAGTTGCTCGCTTTAAATTGACCGACTTGCAAATGGATCAAGATTTACTTCTGTAACAGTCCAGACAGAATTAAATATATCAAATCACTGATCAAGTGTAGAAGAAAGTTAGTGTTTGCATGAGAGACAGCTGCCGTTTTGATGGATAGGGAACAAAAGTAAAGCTGCCCATGCTTTTTAATATCAAACAGGATTGATGAGTGGAGTGACCTTTGGCCCGGTGGTCCTCCTCCTTGGGACACTGCCCTCCCTCCCACCACCTCCTCTTCAGGATCTCCAGCCTATTGTTCTCCTGCAGCTGGAGGATGGCCAGCGTGATCTCGTCTCGAAACGGCGAACCTGGACAATGATGATGAGGAGAGGAAGAAGAGGAAGGAGGAGTGTTTTGACTTTGTCATATAGGGTGAAAATAAATGTTTCTTTCCTTTCGGATATCCTTGTCGATATTATGAATTCAATAATTTGTGAAACAGAATTGTAAAAAGTTCTAATCACTTGCTGTGTTCAAAAAGAGGTTTAAAAAAAATGGAAAATATATACAAATATTTCTATCTATATATCAAGGTACCAATAGTGGCATAGAGTCTGAGTGCATGAGAAATGAGAAAAAATTGAGTTAACCCACTCCAGTTGTTCTTTGCGACTCAATTATGTTCAAACACAAGATGGAAATATAAATTGGCGCCACGCCATTAATTAAAAATGTGAGCGGCTGTTTGGTATATTGGAACGCTTGAAGATTCTTCTTGTTGATTAAGATTCCACTGTGCAGATAAACGGGCGTGGAAGGCAAAAGCGATAAGCTGACCTACTTGCGCAAGGAGCGGCGGCTTTGCGTACCCAGCGGCATGCCGATGCCGTAGCCTTTGGTGTCCAGCAGGCCTCCAATTTGCGTCAGGTTGCAGTTGAGGCCGCGGTGGTACTCGTTCATGGTGCTCTCCATCAGGAAGGCGTACTTGGAGTTTACCACGCGGGCGATGCCCTCCTCCGTGCTCTTGACGAACACGCTGGGCTGCTTGGAGTTCATATAGTTCCACATGCGCTGGTACGTCTGGTAGCGAGAGTTCTAAGGATGGCAACAAAGAGGAGGCAGTGGGCACAGAACGTAAACAAGCTGAAATACTATACTATAATACGAATGTGAAAAAAAAAGGCATCGTGACTCTCGAATAGGGCTAAAAGACACACGGGCTAAAAATAAGGAAAGACATTGTGCGATAAGCAAAAAGGGGAAAAAGATGCTTGCCGGATAAACAACATTGGAACACCCCGAATGTGAGTGTGTGTGTTTATGAAAATCCAGTGTGAATAATGACGTTTAGGGGAAAAACGTGGCGACACGATGGAGTGCCTGGAGTGTGCCGCAACATTTTTTAGCGGGTTTCATTGGAAGAGGAAACGCGGCGTGTTGGGGAGGGGCGCCAAATACGTGTCTTTGGAATAATAGTCCACAGTGTCGTTGAAAAAAAAAGGAAAGAAAAAGGAAAGTAAAATTCTGAGAACGGCTTCTGATTTCCACGTTCTTTTCTCAGTCACAACACGAAATAAATATTGATCACACTTTCAAATGCTATGATGTTGTGGACTTTGTGCAACACAGACTGGAGAACCACTTCACGCCTGTCAACCCCCAAAATGATTGTCACAATTTACTTTTTTCGCTGTGTTACTCAACAGAAGCATTTTGATCACAACACAAGGGAATACAAACGCTTCCAACCTGGCATGCGGCCATCCGCTCACAGAGAAACAAATACGCTCACCTACTCACATTCCCATATGTAAACACACCTACACGCAAAAACACAACATAAACACACGCAGACTCTTGTTGCGCAAACACAGATGCCAACACGGATGCCCCGAGGCGCTCGTGGAAACAAACAAAGGCGACCGTGCCGCCACTTAAATGCCCGTCACAGCCAATGAAGATAAAGCGGCAGATGTAAGGACAAACATTAAGGCAAATGCGTCACAGCACAAAGAGAAAAAAACCCCCACAAAACAACAGATACGGAAAAAAGGCCTTACCATGAAGAACGTCATGGTGCTCCCTCCGTGGATGGTCCCGTACTCGATGTTGGTCTGGTCGGCCAAGTCGTCAGGGGACTCGATGGGGACCTCCATCCTCTGCACGGTCAGGAAAGCGGCCAGGTTGGCAGTGTAGGACGAGATGATGATGAGAGTGAATGCCCACCTGGACCGCGGCGGAAACAACGGCCATGGTCACTTAGTGCAAAATGGCTGACTTGGGTGTCTTCGCCTAAAACATCAGTTTCAGCTGCGAACATTGATTAGCTCAGCACATAACTTGCAGTCCTCAGGAAAGCCCTCGGATGAGTTTTCCTGTGAGCATTTACTAAACCGTTCGTCTCGAATCTTACGGCAAGGGAAAAGAAGTGAGCTGCACGTCAGCTAAACGACCGAATGGAGACAATCTGCGCTCGCAATCTAATCCCGGTCCTCCAGTTTGTTTGGAGGATTTGTAGATTCATAATGTTACGGGAAGAGCAAGAATCCTTTAATATCCCACAAGGGTAAATTTGATTTAACATTCTGCTTCTAATTTACATGTCATCAAAATGCACACATTTAATCAGAGTGCGAATGATATGCGTCCGAGTCGAGTCAGATTGGTAGTTTTAGTCTGTCTTGAACTTGCCCTCTATCAAAAGCATCCGTGACAACTAACTAGCTATCTAATACTAACCATACACTTTTCACGCCGGTCATGGAGCTAGTTAGATTTTTACTGACTTTACGCCCTGGTCTAAAGGGCCGTCCTTAAGTTCTGTTAGCGTGACGCTTAGCTAGCAGGACAACTCACCACACTCCACTGACACATCTGGTGGACAAGGCCCTGGGCATGATTTCTGAGCCCTGCTGCATGAAGCCGCCGACGGGGAACCACAAGCTGTTGCCCAATGTGTACTGGTTCTCAAGCATGTCCCGGCGCTCTCGCAGACACGGGTGAGGGTTGTACCACTCATAAGGGCTCAGCCTGCTTGAGAGAAGGCAAGTCACCACGGGAGTCCGCAGTTTGATCGATAGGCGCGGCAAGGCCAAATGCAGCGGCAAGTGACCCGCGCAAACTGAATGTGGTTGGCGACCTTGCAGCCAAGAAGAGCACACAGCTCACAGCCAGGTAGGCGAGCAGCATGAAGAGCCAGACAGCCGGCGAAAAAGGGTCCAGGAAGGAGAAGTAACCTGGCTTACGACCCTGAAGAGGAAACGGATCAGCGTGGGACGGACAGAAGGGGAGGTACAAAAAGAGGTCAACAATGGCGCTACCATGTTGTATACCGCCATCCATACTCGCTGCCTTTTGCAATGTCTTTGCTCAAAACCTCATTCGCGGTGTAAAGCTGCTAAGACAGAGCGCTCCACAGCATGTGAATGCCTTCGACTAATTACAAGGTGCAATAGCACAACACTCAAATTAGGCATTTGATTTCTCCCTCAGGGTCACCAATGATTAAAAAAAATGCTATGTACTAGCACACTGGAAAAATCTGACAAAAATAAAGTCAGACCAAAAAAAAAGAAAAGAATAAAAAATATAAAGACCAAAAAAATAAGACCAAAAAAAGAAAAAATGGAGGAAAAAGGTGTAAACATGACCAAACAGGCATTAGTAACCAGTGTAACTGCCTAGAGTCCCTCCCCTTGTCTAGATAATGGAGGGCTGCACCACTGTGGGAGTGATCACAATCATGGCCAGTCAAAGTGGCTTCTCTCATGGCCTGTAAGCTTTCTAAAGTCAAGTCTAAACAAAACAATGAAAGCCAGGAATGGGCGTGCCCTGAAAAACATCCTTACCAGATGAACCCTGTAGAGGATGCTGATCCCCAAGGTCATAAAGGGCTTGGAGAAGTCAATCACTTTCTCGCGCTCCGACGTGATGGTGAAGCCCGCCACGGCTAGGTCGGCTTTCTGAAAATAGATCAAATACGGAGAATAGAGAGCGGCAGATGGAGAAGAAAAAAAAGAGAGAGAAAAATCAAAGCAACACAAGTGTTCAGGTGGGTGCAAAAAGAAAAAAAAGAAGCGTGTGTCCGCACTCAATCGCAGCGGCACAGCAGCCGCCAGTGCTCGAATGTGCTTGTAGAGACATTTGAAAAGAAAGAAACAACAGATACAAATGCATCCCTCTCCTCGTTCTATCCATCAAGCAGATGAGGCTAATTGCGAGGAAGCACAGGCTTGGCAGTTATTTCCACCTGTGCCCCCCCCCCCCCATTAGAAGCTAATTGATGAACATGGGCCGCTAATTAGAGCCAGCGTTGCCTGGTGGTCGAGCGTGGCGAGCCGGTGGGGGGGCACCAGCATGCGGTCCCCACCACGAGGGGACCGCAGTCTGCTAATTGAAGAAAACCGTATGGTAATGGGGGGGGGCTCTCATTTTGGCTACCGCAAAAATGGCTGTCACTTGCTTCCAAGGCCTGGATGGAGGAAAAAAAGACGACATGGGCAATTTCAGTGTTTCTCCCAATTATCACTTTTTGCAAAATCTTGGTGGAGAGCCCGGCCACAGACAAACGGACGGACACATTTATTTGTAAGCCAGTTTGACACAATTCTCTACTTGCCATCCTGCATCACAATGAAGCTGCTCTGGAAAAGTATAGCTACTTCCGTAGCTTTTGCCAGGCACGGTAAAACGGTTTCCCGACCCAAATATTTTGAGGAGCCGCTTTGAGAGGACTCACTCTGTTGATAAGCTCTCCAACCATGCCCGTCCAGGAGCCGTTGGGTTCGGGGGCGCCATACAGCCCGTCGTCCACCAGCTTGATCTTGAAGGAGAATTTTAGGATGTCAGCCAGCTCCCTCAGCATGTCCACGCAGAAGCCCTCGTACTGGTCATTGCCGAGGAAGTCCTGGTAGTTGTCCTTACGCATCACGTACGGGTTTTCCTGAACAGAAGAAATGCATGCACAGACACAGAAAATGGGGGCCTGCTTGCCAATTTGACTCCCAGACTATAACAAGATGGGTTCTTTGTTCTGTCATCATGTCAAAGTCCTTCGAGCTTGTTTCTTGCTTTCTTTTTTTGGATCTTGTTTTGAATGACTGCAGGTTGCTCGGCAGCTTCTTCCCCTGCTCGACTTCCACTTGGGAGCCGTTTTGTGTAATCCTCCAGAGACACCAAAACGAGAGCAAGTGGAAGCTCCCACATCGCTGCCAAAGACAAAATTCACAACTTTTTTCTGTATGTGAGCGCCCAAAAAGTTACTTTCGAGGCTGGTGATGCTACATTCCTAATACTTAATCTACTATCAGAGAGATAGGCAGAAACGGTGAAGTCACACACAATCACGGTTAACAGATGCTGATTGAGATTCAGGACTTTTTTTTTCTAATGTCAATGCTAACAAACAACACAAAACACTATAGAAAGGCTAATAAATAGCTAAATAAATATATAATAAAAAATAAAGAAAATCTATATCTCGTCAATAAGGAATTCATGACATTAGAAAAAAAAAGTAGCTAAAAAGCTTTTAGCTAGAGAGTCTAAGCTAAAAGCAAAGCCATGTGGTTATATTCAATGAATCATTCTTTGTTTCATGTTTAATTTGACAGTCAAATTCAACTGCAAGTTGAAATAAACGAGTTGATTCAAAGTGCAATTCTCATGTTATCACAATGTTGTTTTAAATGTGGCCTTTGTTTCCTTTTTGAAACCCACAGCCTCTCGACTTATTATTTTTCTAAATATTCTTAAGACAACGAATGTGGCCAACGATGGTGTGCCTTTGCATTTGCAAGATGAGTCTGGCGCTTGTTGGGCTGCCGTCGCCGCCGCACAACACATTTGCATGGGTCTCCCGTGAGATGGCCCCAGTCTGACTCCGCTCCAATAGCCAATTGGCCTTTTGTTTTGTTTTTTCAAAGGAAAGAAAATGGCAGGGCTGATGCATTCCGGCTGCTGATGCAAGCGACAGCATTAAATGGTTTGCATTCCAAACAGGTAGCCGTCGTCCACAAAGCTGGGAGGACGAGCTGCGGCAGAACGGCGAGCAAACTAAGGGCAAAAAACTCGCATCAACATGCCACTGAAAGGATTTTAAGTGTGTGTCTGTATGTGTTTTGAGTACAGTATTCCCAACACGCAGCCTACTTCACATTTGGAATTGAGGCGAGAGGCCCCGCCGGGAAAGCTCGGAATTCATTTGAACGAGCGCAGAGCGTAACGGACGCGTGCAACGGACGCAGACTGCAGCGGCAAACGTCACAGAGGCTGCTGCACCTTGTCAAAATTGCGACTCCCCTGCGAGGAGAGAGCCATAACGCTGCTTTGTAAGCACCTTACAAAACATCCTACCTACCCTGCCATACATCACAAGTGCAAGGCAAAGCTTTTCATTTGGTGCAGCAACAGAAAGACCTCTTTTGTTTTTGTGTTTTCATGTTTCAATCCGCACTCCAAAAGATTTCTCATTGATACGACACATCAGGGGTGGCAATTCCGGTCCTCGAAGGCCAGTGTCCTGCATGTTTTCTATGTCACCCCGTTGCAACACACCTGATTCAAATGGTCAGATAATTAGCAAGGTCTGCAGAAGCTGGATAACAATCCTGATCATTTGAATCAGGTGTGTTGCAGCAGGGAGACCTATACAACATGCAGGACACCGGCCCTCGAGGACCCGAATTGCCCACCCCTGCGACACATGCTTCACACACATACTGCTTCCTTCTGGGAATGGGTGAGTATCGGTGCCCAGAGCAGCCTTATTCCAAGGTATCGGTACTCGCAACGACCATCTTTTGGGGCCATTTTATCAGGAGCTAGAAATTAAAACGGAGGAGAGAAGAAAATTGCGGCTAACAAAACGTCACTTCCAGGAATAATGCTATCTTGGCATATGGAGGGCTTAAAAATATCTGTCATTGCTTTTTGGAAGAAATTGTATGTATCAATCATACAAAGGGCATCGGTGCTTGGTATCGGTGACTACTCCAAAATTGATTACTCGTAGGGAACATCCCAGTCGCTTGTTTCCAACGCCGCCGAGGCTCCTGAGCATCAGTTGCCAAACTGTTCCTTCTCGTTACTTCAAGCATCCAAAAATACCAAACAAAAATCGCTCGCAACAGCGGAGCAAGCTGGCAAAGGCAATAAACATTTGGCACCTTTGCTCATCGCACAAAAACACTTTCCTTGCGACTTGGCCATCATTTTAGGGGGAAATCAATTGGCACACACAATTGTGCTAAGAAATTAAGCGACCAAGCACACATTTCCACACTTTGACTTGCTAGTAAGCTTCATCTAGTTTATGAAAGCACATACTATGTGCATTTGTGTGCATGCGTGCGTGTGCGCTGTTGACTTTTCATATCTGCTCTACTTGACACGAGGTGGGTGTACTGTGGTGCTAAATGGACCGTCACTATTCTATTCCTGTAAACATTTCTAACTAGGTCCGATTGTTAGAACTGACCTTGATTAGGCTTTTGTTCCATACAAAGCCAATGGCGAAGGTGAGCACAAAATTAAATGGACTGGGACATTACAACCAGAATGGATCAGTACATGATGGAAAATTGAAATAGTTGACTCTCTGGGTAGTTTTCCCAAATATTCACACCAACGAAAGCTGCACTCGGCATTGGCCCTGTTGCGTTGATTTGAGCAACGCGAGTCTCCTAGTCTGCCCCCACGTCCACTTCATCTCACACCAACGGGAATATTGCAGATTGTTATGTCAACACTGTCACTTCCTATGAGAACAGCTCGAGCCATGAGTGAAAAGCGGGATCTCCAACGACGCAGACACACCCGACGAATACGCCGCGACCCCCATCTTGTGTCGCTGCCCCGAAGGAAGGAGCGACCTTACCAGAATGGTGGTGACAATGAGGGTCTTGTTGGCGAGCGTCTCCGACACGTTAATATCCAGGCTGGTGGAGTTCATTGCCAGGGTGTTGTTGGAGAACCAGATCCCGATCTGAGCGCAAGACAGAAAATGTCCTTGAAGCTTCGGAACCAAAAGAAATATGATTCTACTGTGGAAGGTTATGGCCAGCAAATCATAGTGACACAATGAAATGATGCAAAGCAAATGAAGGAGAGCATAAGACAGTGTTGGTTCCTGCCCGCGCGTATACTTGCAGCCAACAACGAGGCTCTCAAAAGCGGACACGACCAAACCAAAAGGTTGAATTAGGCTGTAAAGTTCTTTTTCTTCATTCCACTCAGACATTTTATCCCACCGCCGAGCCGGAACGTTAATTATAACAAGTGAGACACCAAATTAAAGAACAGCGGCCTTTTATCGGTTGGCATTTGGCGCTAAACACAGGGGCACCAGTGCGCAGCCCCATCTCGGGGGGGCTCATTGCGGGCACGCACACGGGCACTTTTAATCCCGTCTTTGAAAGGACACGGCTGGTCAGTTTTGTGACACGGTGGCTTGATTTTGGGGAGCTGACCCAAAGATCAAACATTCACCAAAACAAGCTCTTTTATGGAAGGTCACGGGGATTATCTCTTTTCAAAAAGACCGTCGCACAAAATACATAAATAAACATGAAGACAAGTAGGGGAATGGATGAGAATGATTATTCTGATTTATTAGCCAGCCCAGAATGCAGCTCAACCTCAGCTCCCTAAAGTCATTAGCGGAAAGACCAAACTGCGGGGAATGGTTACAAAAGAGCCGCGTGATAAAAATCCTGTCCACGTAATGAAATGGCCTCCGCCTGCAACGGCCTTTTGTCCAGTTCAAAGGCAACGCCAAAATTGCTTCCTTTCTTCGCCGTTATTATTCACAGGCCAAATTTTACAGTCATGATCATCCTGGTGAATATTCATGTCTGGTAGGAGCCGTGGGCACCCTTTGGAATTTTCTCAAAATTCAGCCCCCGGAGCAAGAAATCGGACAGACTCACAAATTACGTCTCAGAAAGCCTCGCCTGAAATTTTGGGTTCGAAGCGGCTACTTTAGGCTCAAACAAATTTTCAGTTCAACCAAGCATCATGTTGGTTGTGTGTAGAAATAAAATTTGCATTCCCTCCGGGTGTTTATTGATTTCATATATGCAGCAAACTACTTTCATTTTAGACATGCAGGTAACAAAATAATAATCAACAACTGTCAACAACTGCGTAGCAGATGGCTGCTGACCTCTTTGTGGCCTCCTCGGTGCTTCTCCAGGATCCTCAGGGTGTAGTTGGTCCTCTGACCTTTGCTGTTGAACTCCACGTGTCCCGTCAGGCCGTCGTACTCCACCTGGCAGAGACGAGACCACGGCGGAAGAAGAGAAACCAAAACCAACAACATTACGTCCATCTTTTGATCGTGATGACTCATTCAGGTAAAATGCTGTTGTTGCTGTCACTTCATTTTTTGTTTTATATTTAATACAGAACAACGGTTTAACAGAAAAATTAATGGGAGTCAAATATACTGAAGAATAAAAGCAATTATTTTATTCTATTTTTCATGGATGGTCAAATTTTAGCTCAATTGTTCTCCCTGTTGCGGAGTAAATGAAACATTTCAATTGCTGTCTTGCTGGCCTTACTTTTTTCCCCAGAAAAGGGCCGCAAATGCAGACATTACCATGAAACTCAGTGCTTGAATTCAGTCGGGTAAACGAGGTGGCGTGTTTGTAATGGCGGCTTAACACAAGCATCAATATTTGGCTCCACGACATCAATAGCTTATCAAGGGAAGAATTATCATGATGGAGTATCGATATTTTGTCCCATCCTTTGAGAGCGCAAAAAGCAAAGAGTGAAGGGCTAGCTGGGTCAGAATGGGACCGGCAGCTACGATTCAACGAGGAGACGATGAACTTGAGTGCCCGGGAAAAGAAGGAGGAACGTGGAGGACGGCACTCATCGTGATGTTGACTAACATGGACAGATGTCTGGCCGGTGGGGAGGAGGCAATGAGGGATGGTGCCACGGCCACGTTGACAACGCAGACGCCGTCCTTCTCATACAGACGCACACGCCCAGGCCACATGCAACATGAGATGAGGATGATAATGAAGCTGCCATTTGTTCTCATTAAGCGGCCAGGAAGAGACAAGCGCTCACAAATCGTCATCATCATGACAGCAGTCAACACCACTTCTACGGGGTTTCATGGCAAATTAAGTCAAAAAATGACTATTTGCCTTCTGGAACGCTCCACGTCAGCCAAAAGAAAGCAAAAAGCAGTTTTGGAAATGAACACACAATAGTCTATGACGCTCCGTGCGTTGAGTTTCTCACTGAATGTAGAATGAAGCTCAGTGGCCTAGTAGTAGAGTGTCCGCCCTGAGACTGGAAGGTTGTGGGTTCAAACCCCGGCCGGGTCATACCAAAGACTATAAAAATGGGACCCATTGCCTCCCTGCTTGGCACTCAGCATTAAGGGTTGGAATTGGGGGGTTAGATCACCAAATGATTCCCGAGCGCGGCACCGCTGCTGCTCACTGCTCCCCTCTCCCCCAGGGGATGGATTAAAATCAAATGGGGATGGGTTAAATGCAGAGGACAAATTTCACCACACCCAGATGTGTGTGTGACGATGATCATTGGGACTTTGGGACTTTGACTTTGATATGGCGTGTGCGTACCATGCGCAGGTAGTTCATAAGACTGGTCCCGTGTTGCCAGATCTGAGGCGAAGTGCAGCTGAGCGGCTTCACTCCGATTTCCTGGCTGCGATTGAGTTCCCGCACCGCCCCCACCACCACGTGCACTGCATCAAACATCAGCGCCGACGACAGCTGCAGAAGCCAGAGTGGGAGTACGGGAAAGAGGAAAGGGGAGGGGCGGGGGGGTGGGGTGGGGGGGGGGGGTGTTTGTGGATGGATGGATGGATGGATGGATGGATGGATGGATGGATGGATGGATGGATGGATGGATGGATGGAAATAAGGAAGGAAGGAAGGAAGGAAGGAAGGAAGGAAGGAAGGAAGGAAGGAAGGAAGGAAGGAAGGAAGGAAGGAAGGAAGGAAGGAAGGAAGGAAGGAAGGAAGGAAGGAAGGAAGGAAGGAAGGAAGGATGAGGGGACAGATGGATGGATCAATAGTCATTACATACAAGTAAAAAGAGGTTATGTGGCGTGTTTGCATCATCAGGAAACAAAACGTCTTTAGTGGCTGCTAATTAGGGTCGTTTTTTGAGGGTATGTGCGAGGGAGGGGGAGGCGCTGACTGTCAGCGTATTGGAGATGGTACCTATGGGTGAAAAAAACTCGAGTAGTATAAAATGAATATGGAGTTTTAGTGTTAAAATAACTAACGAGCAAAAATCATTAGGTCAGATGCTATTTTGTTCAAAATGGATCGGTACAGAACGAAACGTGTCATCTTCAGCGTTAAAACCGCTTAGTCAGCTGTTTCATTAACTGCATGGCACCAAGAGCTTTGCAAAAAGAGTTTGAGAATATGACTTCAGCACAGTTCGAGGTGTGAGCAAGACCTGGTATGAATCCATTTTCGTACAAAGGGACTGACCGCCGGGCCGGGGTAGGACAGGTGGCAACCCTCGTTCCATGACAGGTTGAGGCTGCGGATGAACTCCAGGTAGAAGGGATGGCTGGTGTTGAACATGGAGAAGCCCACCACGTTGGACTGCTCGTCCACGATGTCGTCCAGCCTCATGAGAGGGAAGTCCTACAAGAAGCCGCAGAGACTTTGAAGCCACGCCGGATGACGAAAATACAGTGCCGGCAAGTGACAGCATCTAATCTTAGAAGGGCTTTGACAACAAGGAGAGGAGATAAGTAGCAATTGAGTGAGACAGCGACTCAGGTTGCTGATGCAGCCGCTCTACTGTTATTATATTCTTAAACGACTTGCTCTGTTACTTGAACGACCTTTTTGACAGTAGTCATTTTGTTGTTAGTCATCCCCACATGGTCGCATTTCAGCCCGAAAATTTGAGAAAGTGCAAGAAACCTTACCTATACTCATGGGCTAATGTGCGCTAGCTAACTTGGCTCGTTAGCCATTTTTAATACGAATTCAAAATATATCTAAAATATTCTTTAGGTTATGCTAAACATATTAATATGTTCTATGCGGCCCCACTGGTCCAAAAAACGGCATCCAGATTCATATTGCATTTGTGGAATATCAGCGAAATGTATCCATCACAGATGGCAGTCATTTTACCACTTGCTGTGGATTGAAATGACATCATAGTGCTTGAATGGAACAGTCCAACTCCCTAGAATCACAACCGTACTGACTTCAAACATTGGCCGTTCAGACAGTTTTGTGACCCCGGAACAGATCAAAACGTGCACAAACCGGAGCTTGACAAGCATCTGAAGCAGATTTTCTTTTTGAAGTGCATCTTTAGAGGCTCAACGGCGGTGTACGTTTGTCAGAGCTTTGCATCTTAATAGTGACTTTTGCGCGGTGCCACAAGTAAACATCCAAATCGCATGTGAGGCACGTACGGAGGACAGACAAGGGAGGGAATGAAAGGAGGCGGCAAAGTGAAGTCTGCATGAAGCCACACATTAATCGAAATGCTAAAAAGGGGGGAGGCGTCGGCACCGCTAGGCTCGTCCTCTGTGCGTTCCCGCGTCTCAGCCTTCCCCCAAAGCGTAGCCTGATCGTCTTTCTTGTGCACAAACCCAAACAAGGAAAAGGTGCATCTGAAAATTACGGCCAACAGGTAGTTCAATAAGTTGAAAAGTCAAAATATGAATTAATAGTGAATAAAATAAAGTTTGATGGTACTGTCCCGAGTAATCAGTCGAGATCCTGTGAGCAATTTTGCGCTTGTCACCATCGTGGGAATATTGCACATGTCAAATTTGCACTTGGGTTGCTGCACTTGTAATGTGATTACAGCTCATATAAATAACACTCGGGATTTACTGCACTTGACTTTAAAGTCAGTGTAAAGTGAAACTAAATACGTGTTCGGATTTTGCCACACCACAGGGACAAGTGCTGTTAACATCCAGGCTACATTTTAAATAATACAAAAAAATGGCAAGTACTGTAAAGGAGGTTTAAAAATCGACAAAAATCAAGCCGTCCTCTACGTGCGGAATGAAACAAAGTCACGCTTACCAGTCAACTGTCAATCAAAACACTGCAGATGCGACGTCGTCAACTAGCCTCTATCTTGTGCTGACACCTTTTAAAATTAACACCTTCCCCCTCCATACTCTTCTTCTTACTCTGTCTGAAAGGTGCGTACTTGTGGACTACAATGAGGTGCTCTAAATCAGCTAGCCAGGCTCCAAATAAGGACAAGAGTTAAACGGATGCATGAAAAAGATGAAGGTTGCACTCTTACCATTGTGGTGAGGATGTACTTGTAGAACGGTGACGTCATGCCCAGCTCTGACGCCTGCAGCAGAAAAGGGGGGGAGGGGGGGCGGGGGGGGGGGACAATGACAAAGAGACAGGTGGGTGAGACGACGAGGGATGGGAGCAAAAAAGGGAAGTAATGCTGGCGGGAGAGGATGACGAGTCGAATCATTATTTTACATCATGGGAAAAATACAGCCCCCGGAGGGCGCAACGGCTCTGCCGCGCACCCCGAATGAGTCCTCACGGAGCTCCGAAGTCCCGTTATCACGATCAAGGTAAAAATCCGCCAAGGTAAAATTAGACCTCCATCCGCTTACTGGGGCAAGCGTGGAGCCCATGGAAGTTAAAAAATTGCTCTATTCTATGGATGATGAGCTCACTTGAGGATCTGGCACTCCCACCGAGAACACAAACACACACAAAAATAAAAGTACTCCCACAGTGTTGCCGTGGGCACCAGATTAGCTTTACACACTGCACGAACAATGGCAGGAGCTTTTGTGACACCCCATTTCAAATAATCGTCAATAAAATGTTATGAATAAGCACTAGCCAAAAAACTTCAATAAGACTAAGTCCTTACACTATATGGACAAAGGTATTAGGACACCAAAGGGAGCTGAAATAGGATGAATAAACGCTACAAGTGGTGATGAATTTTCCACAGGTGTTGGGAAGTACTCACTCACACAGAAGCTGCTGTTGGCCACGGCCAACAGCCAGACATTCACGCAGAGACTGGCTGACATGAAACAAAAAAAGTGTGTGCGTGTGTATGCTCTGACCTTCTTGAGGATGAGGTAGGAGACAGAGGCGTTGGCGTCAATGATGATGGTGGCGACTTTGTCGTCACGGATCTCCTTCAGCAACGGGGTCGGGTCCAGGCTGTCATCCAGCATTCTGACTGACAGCGTCTCGCGGGAGATGAGGAAGCGCCGTACCAGTTCCTCCAATCTCAGCAGGCCTGAGGCAGAGCGACGCGGCGTGTCAGGCTGCATATCAATGTCTCTTTCAGCGCACGGCAGGCGGAGCGACGGCTGCCTCGCAGGGACCGTTCAAACGGTGAAATATTGCTGGGCTCGGGGCTTATGTGTGTTCGAACCTCCCCGCTCAGTAAAAATAATTGTTGCTTCGTGACAGGTCTGGAAAACAGATTTGTGAAATGCTGTGAAAAAGAGTCAATATTTTATTCCTCTTGAAGGATTTATTTGAGACCATGATTTAGGGTGCCTTGTTTTATTTGGCTTGTTTGTTGTTTCCAAGTGTAACCGTAGAGATCCGGGGTCACCATGGCAACAAGAGAGGAAAAAAAAAGAGGCAAATTTGATTGGATTGTATAAAATATTTCAATAAAAAACCATCTGACTGCAAGACGCTTGACTTTTACCTTCATTTTTTTAGAGTCCTGCTGCTTACTGTCATGTACGACATTTCTATGTCGTTCTGTCCTTTTGAGTCAAGCAGGTGCAAATGAGCAGTCCACACAGGCAACAACGGTGATATAATGGCAGCAGCTTCCATTTTAATTTTACGCAATGGGAGAAAAGAAATGTCCATCTCGGAGGAGGCCTTCAGGCGTGCTGCAATTCACAGTTTATGTCACAGCTCAATTACAGTTTTCGTTCCTCTGAGCACTGCTGTGATTATTCTTTTTGAAAGGCAAACGGGGAAAACCGAAAGACAGAAATGTGTGCACTTGAGCTGATTCTCGCTCTTCACTCGAACTTCTTGGTTTGGGTAATGAGCATAACCAGTGGCAGTCAAGACACATTTGACGCTGTATGTGGAGTGAGCCTTGACCGCAAAGTTGACTCTGCCGACGCGCGTCGCCTCATCGTAATGCGAGGGTAAAGCACCCCCCAGCTATGTAAATAAGTGGCAGAGGAGGAGCGGGGCGGCATCACCGCGCATCCGGATTGAGAGGTAGCGTATAGAGCCCTTCGGCGGGAGAAAGCCTCTGTAAGCAGAGGGGTAATCACTGAAGCAGGCCAAAACTTTAATTAGTTTGAGGAAGGAGGGGAGAAAAATCAATGCACTTTACAGCTTCCTCTCTTCCCTCCCTCTGCCTGCTCACATCACATATTTTTCTCAGCTGTCTTTGGGGCGGCCTCTCTTATCTCTCCTGTTCTCTGTTTTTCTGCATTCAACGTCTCGCCGTCCTCCACCTCATCAAGTCGCCGACAACCGCTTAATGGAATTTGTCTCACGATAGTGCGTCGGTAGCCGGCTGCGGCGAAAGAAAAGATGCGTTGGAAATGACCCGAAAATTCGCTCACATTTGACTAAGCGAATGGGGATTAATTTCTGTCGGCGGCCGGCCATGTTAAAAAGGAGCACGATGCAAACCATTCTAATGGGTCCTGGGATGGCGATGACAGATGATAGGATGAGAACCATAGAACAAAAAACAGCGATAGCCAAGAGGGAAAGCCATAGAACGGGGCATGAAAGCCAAAAGCAGCAAATGGGAAAATGCAATCCTAACCTTAGAACAGGAAATGAGCTGAGGAAAAATGAGACAATAACCATGGCAAGAAAATGGCAAGAAAAAAAAACGGCAAAACAAAGAAAAATCAGTGGACAAAACTGTGTTGATACCCATGAGCGTAAAAGACAAAATGGGCAGAGAAATTAAAAAGGCAATAATTGTTATAGAAAAAGAAATGGCAGAAAAAGGAACTGTGAACATAGAACAGGAAACTTAAAATGACAAGTCGTCAGTGCAACGTCATCTGTGTTCTTCTCCCCACTTGAAGTTTGCTCTCATTTGTCCCTACGAGGACGATTCATAGTTGCCGTCTGCGTCAATAACAGCCGCCTGCCAAAAGGTTAGCCCCCCCCTCGCCCATCTTAAATGACTCAAACGTCAGCCTAACAAATGGCCCAAAACACTCTCAATCAAAGTGGACCTTCCACACTGGAGCCTAAATGCACACACATAGGCGCGCACACACACACACGCACACGCGCACACACACACACACACACACACGCATACACACACACACACACACACACACACACACGCATACACACACACACACACACACACACACACGCATACACACACACACACACACACACACACACACACACACACACACACACACACATACACACACATACACACGCACACATTCATGCACACACACGTGTGTGTTTGCCCCAACGCAGGGCAAAGTGAGCACGCAAGCAATCAAGCAATCAAACAAATCAAACAAATGACGAGCGTATCACGGAGCAGGACAATGAGAAGCGCGAGCGGCAAGCGCACGTACGCCCACGCCGCATTTGCGCAAGTGTGGAACAAGCTGGCTGCTGAATGGCAGTTAGCACCTTTCCCGCAGCCATGGCAACTGCCGCCATGGCGATAAGATAGCACAGCCAAGTGGGTCACCGGCTTCCCGTGTGATAACCTCGTGAGGGGAAAAAAAATAGAGAATTGGAGAGAAGGGATGGAAATTGCAGCGTGTGTCCATAAGGGCCATCGGAATATAAAAAATATATGCGGTACGTTGCGGAGCAAATGAGAGAAAGAGCTCAGAGGCACAAGAAAAAGCTTTTGGAAGTCAATGGCGCGGCGGGTCCATAAGAATTTGAAAAAGCACCTCGCGGCTCCCTCCATTCACGCCCGAGCATAATGATCGGCTCTGTGTGATGCTTTTTTTCCCGGAGGCCTCCAAAGACTTCCGTGGGCGGCTATGGCGCAGCACAGCGCAGCACAGCGCACCGTCCATCCTTTGATTCCGATAAGCCACTGCATAATCAATCAATAATGTGCTCTTTCAAAAATGAACATAATGAATTCCCTGACGCTGTCTGAGTGCCTCGTCATTTTTCCCTTCTGAAAACAAAACATTCCAACATTACTTCTATGATTAGATGAGTGCGGCCTGACAAGCCTCCCAGGAGGATGCGCATGCAAGTATAATAAATAAAACAAAAAAAGCCTCCAGCACGAGCTCAGCTTTATGATCGCTGTCCAAACGGTGAAAAACACGCTTTTAAAAATCAGTCACGCGCTGCATTGAAAACAGAACTGTACAACAGTTTGGCAGGCAGCACAAGAGTGGCCTGCTGGCCCTTCAATTTCGGTACACCTGCTGATTTTCAGAACTGAATATGAAAGAATCCATTCCAGAGACACCTTCGCCTTTGTAAACTGAACTGAATGTTTTAAGTAACACATTTTGGAACTCATCGGTCAGAAATGTACAGTAGCTAGCATCTAGAACAGGCATGGGCAAACTATGGCCCACGGGCTACATCCAGCCCATGGGGCCGTTTAATCCGGCCTGCCAACCCTGAATAAATTGTATTATTAAAAACATTTTTGGGTCATTTTCCCTGCAATGACTGCGTTTCCCCAGTAAATGGGGAACCACCCGCCCGCGCATTTACTACCATAAGCCGTGTCAGAAAGCTCGGTGCATACTCACAAGCGCGTGTACGTACTCAGTAGTACGGACTCCGCGCTCTATTTCTATTAGTGCTGAATTTAGAGTGCGGGCCGTGACGTTAGCATTCTCGTAATTCGCGCGCTGAGCTTTCAGATACAGTTTTACGCTAAAGCCACCCACAAACCTTCCCCTGGAATCCTTGCATTAAAATGAGTGGCCCAAGGAAAAGAAAGGTGGGGCAGGGATTGAAACGAGCGACCAATCTCATTTTCAAACAATGCAGGATGCTCAAGGACGTTGATGCACCACTTGTTTGCGACTAATCTTAACTTTTAAAGTTCTTAAGGCCGACTTTAAGGAAGTGTGTCCCGTTTCCTCACCTCTGTCACCAGGTGTTTGTGAGTTAAAGCTCTGCTCTGATTTTCAGATATTCGTCACCGTGTTGCCGTTTTGATTTCTTTATTACTTTATTTAGATGTATTCTTTCACTGATTCTTCAAGATGATGTATTTGGTCAGAATGTTTGCCATTTGATGTGATTTCGCCTCCTAAGATAAACATCTTTCATAAATCTGACCTGCAGGCGCTGAAGTGATGGAAACTGTTATTCATAATAACAGTGTTGTATTTAATGAGAATCAATGATAGCAGCAGTCTTTTGGTGAAATATGTTTTTAATGCTGTTAATAAATGCATTTGTTTTCAAAAAGTTTTTTTGTTTTTTTTAATATCCATGCTTTACTAAAGGCCAAAACCTTTTAAGCAATGACCTTTACATGTCTTTTATATTACTTCACACAAACACTACATCCATCTGCTCCTGGTTCAGCCCCCCCCCCGGTCAAAATTTAGAACCCAATTCAAGTCAAAAAGTTTGCCCACCCCTGATATATAGTAGCGCTAGCAATATTAAAGTAGCACTAGCGTGATAAATAAAATGACTTGATTACCAGCTCAGTTACCTAGTGGTAGAGTGTCCACCCTGAGACTGGAAGGTTGTGGGTTCAAACCCTGGCCGGGTCATACCAAAGACTATAAAAACGGGACCCGTTGCCTCCCTACTTGACACTCAGCATTAAGGGTTGGATTTGGGGGGTTAGATCACGAAATGATTCCCAAGCGTGGCACCGCTGCTGCTCACTGCTCCCCTCTCCCCCAGGGGATGGATCAAAATCACACGGGGATGGGTTAAATGCAGAGGACAAATTTCACCACACCCAGATGTGTGTGTGACGATCATTGGGACTTTAACTTTAACTTTTTTTTATCATAGTTCCCATATTGGCAGCATGGTGTTACCTTTACTTTAGCATGACATAGGGAGGCATTTCTTTCTTCTCAGGGTGTGCGCATACTCACATTCCGCCTTGGCACAGAGCAAGCTGGCCGACGGGTAGCTGAACGAGCGCAAGATGGCCCCGATGGCCAGACTCAGGTCCTCGTTGCTGGGGTACAAGGTGACCGAGGCAAAGCGCAGGTACGGCAGGCGGGGCGTCTCCTCTGGACCGATCTTTACGTGCGGAATCTGCAAGTCGGAGGGCAAGGAGGTATAGTATTAGAATAATATTATAATCTTGCCAACTTTTCACGTAGCAGACTCACTCACCTCCTTCTCACCGCATATGTGACTGACAGTGGAGCCGGACGCGGGGCTGGAGGCAGGCCCAATCACCGAAACCACACCTTTGGGTAGAATCTGGCACACTGCGAGGAGAAAGTGGACCAAAAAAATGTTAGATTCATACGCTGTTGCCGAATCCAGGCGGGGTTGGAGTTTTGGAATTCATCCATTGATCCCATTGTAGCAGTGAAATCCGACTGTCTGTAATCTGATTTATTTGCGAGGAGGAGCGCCCCCAAGGACAACAACCGCTACTGCAGCTGCTTGAAATGTTTTGCCCTATTGTAACTTCAACAGCACAAGAAAAATAGAACAACTGAGCATACCGGTAATGAGAGCCAACACCAGAGCTGCATCAAAAAGCCGCTTCTACACTGCCATCATCCAGTCTGTCCTCTGCACCTCCATCACTGTCTGGTTTGGATCGGCCTCCAAACAAGACAAGCACAGACTGCAACGGACAATAAGGACTGCAGAAAAGATAATTGGAATCAACCTCCCATCTATCCAAGACTTGTACCTGTCCAGGACCAGGAAACGTGCAAGTAACATCTCAACAGACCCTTCGCACCCAGGTTGCAGCCTGTTTGAACTACTCCCCTCCGGACGCCGTTATAGAGCTCTGTACACTAAAACCAGCAGACACAGAGACAGCTTCTTCCCCCAGGCTGTCGCTCTGATGAACTCACACCACTCTTAGAGTCTCAGAGTCATTACTGTGCAATAACATCCCGCTTTCCACACCTTTTTTGTCTACACTGTTTGTACTGTGTCCTCTCTGCACCCATTGCAGCCTGGTCATCCTAGAAGAGGGACCCTCCCATCTGTGGTCTCTTCTCAAGGTTTCTCATTTCCCCTAGCTGGAGTTTTGAGTTTTTCCTTGCCCTCTTGGGAGTTTAAGATCAGTTTAAGATCAGGGGGTGTTATAATATCTATGAATATCTTTCGTTCTTCGCATGTCCCGAGTGTTGTTGTTAGTCACCTAAATGTTGAACAGAGGCTGTGATTTACCGAAGTCAAATTTCTTGTTTGGCACGCTCAAACATGGCGAATAAAAAACTCTTGAATCTTGAATCTTTTGATGAGAGATACATATCTCCATTTGTGTTTTCGTTCATTGTGGAGATTAAGTAAAACAATCAGTTTTTCATATCCTCAAATAGTGGCCCTCTTTTAATAAATGCTTTGGCTCAATGTACTCATCCTTTGTAAGTGTAAGTTCTATTATAATGATTGATTTCTCCCAATAAATGCCTAATAAATGCTTAAAGGTTAGCTAGAAGGACAAAAGGCTCACGCTATGCAGTGAAAATGAGGCTTCTCGTGGCCAAAATCAAATGGGCAGTGGGGAAAAAACACATCGAGCAGCGATCGATAGCGCTCTCACGCTCGCTCACGCCGTCCACCTGACGAATGCAATTAAAAGGAAGGCTCAACATCGGCCAGGGGACGTACAACCAGATGTTTGCCGAATAACAGCTCTGCCATCCAAAACAGATGACAGACCAAATCTTCTGATTTTGGAGATCACTTTCTGACCTGCATCACCAGGCAGAGCAAAAAAAGAAACAAAACCAAATGAATCAATGCCAGACAATTTGTTATGTCCAGCTTGTTGAGAGTCAGGGAGGAAAACAACAACAACAGCAACAGGCTCGAAGGCGTTTCACTGACGCCTGAATGAGATCGCTGAGCCAAAGCTGTGGGTCAACAAGCGCTCTTATCTCACAAGATGAGACGGACTGCTGTGAGGGGAGTCAAACGAGCCGAGTCGAGTTTGTAGGCAGGACATGAATGGACACGACTTAAGTAGAATTCTCAGGCTTTTTCTGTCAAATCAAACAAAATCTATTTTGACAACCCGGTGTGATACCTGGGCTCACTCGAGCCATACTTGAAAGGATCATAACCCAAATACAGTTTTGTTGTATTTCACTTTTCAGTCTGAGCGCTAAAAGGGCTTGATTGGACCCAATGGTGGCCAGGCCGCTGACTGTGTCCGAAGCAAATGTACAATTTTATGTTGCAAGGAGTTTTTTTGAAACGCTTAATTTCTTATCATAAAATGTGATCTTTAGCAAACAATAAACCAACAACGTTAAACTAATAGCCCAAAAACAATTTTGTTGTTTGTTTTCATTTGACCTCACATTCACAGTGCAGGGTGAAGGGAAACAAAGTATGCAAACCGTCACCTAACGACTTCTCCAAGAGCTTATCGGCGCGAGCAGTTGGCCAGCCAAGAGTGCAATCAATATAATGAGTTGAGGAGATGGGTTAAATGCGCGCTGGCCTCAAACAAATACACACAAGTTTGCTATTCGCAACAAGCATTGTCTGATTCGGACCACGCCACGCACAGCAAGAGCTAAAAAAATTTATCTTGCATGAAGCTTGAAAAGGTGGTGAAAATATGTAGCTGAAAAAGCCTCAGCATTCATCAGTCCATGGTAAGACAGTGTGTCTATTCAGCGTTGTTGCTACTCTCGCTCGGCAAGATGACTGCAAGAGCACAGCACGAAATGCTCTTGGGTGACTTTCTCATGGCGGAAACAATGTCAGCCAGATGTGTGCAGTTGTTGCAGATCAGACCTGCACAACAGTCAGGAGCAATTTCCGACCATTACCAATTAGGACTCCGCCCCACAGCTGTGTGGTGTTCCACCAGGGCTCAATTTCAGAACCTCTGCTGTTTTATTCTATTTGCTTCCATTTAAAGGAAACTTGGGATTTCCTTTGATGACAGTCAGCTCTATGTCCCGCTAAGCAAAAAGACAAGGGGTTCACATAGTTTCTCCATCCTGTGCTATGAATGTGGCTGAGTCAGAATAATGAAAACATATTATTTTTTAGTGGGATTTGTGAAGCTCAAATGACACTAGCCTGTAGTGACACGGACGGGCCAATGTATATGTTGGTGCTTGCTGTATACGTCAGTATGTTAATTGTGTGTGCATGTGTGTGTGCGTGCGTGCGTGCGTGCGTGTGCGCGCACTTCAGACAATCATAGTTGTAAGATGACAGAGCTCTCCGATCTAAAGACCCTGCCAAAAAAATGGCTTTGAGCAAACAAGTCAGAGTCTCCTGCCCATCGGGCAAAGACACAGTCGCACGCACACACACAGCCGCACGCACATGTGTACACAAGCCTTGTCATGCACAAGCAGACATTGTGCCAGGGGCTGATGGCAGGGTCAGAGAGCCACAGTATCAGAATTGGAGCAAGGGAGTCTCAAGCCTGCACCGATGCTTAATTTTTTATCAAAATGGGCATTTTAGAGAGCCATACTGGGCACAGTGGCGGACAGAAAGTGCTGTTCCTGGAGGGCACTGGTCCACTGCTTTTAATGAGACCGACTTGGCGGGTCAGCAGCACTCTCCACTGAACATATAAACTCATTAGCATAAGACCATCAAAGAAAAAAGCAGAGTGCTTTTTTTGCTCCCGGTGTCATTTTCAGCCTTTCTTTAAGAAAAGAAGGAAAGAAGAAACACAGTGCTAATGAGAACAGTAGGTTTTTTTTACCATCTGCATTAACGCCTTCATTCATCAAAGTTGAGCAACAGCGGAACAGTTTGAGTTTTTTGAATGAGAGCACGACTCACTGGTGTCAGTGGTGTCATACTGGGAGTCTTTCTGCAGCTCGTAGATGTCTACCTCCACTCGAGCTCTGGCCGGGCCCTCCATCAGGCTGTTGATGTTTTCCCTGGCCAGCGACAGTGCCAGACGCTCGCCGCGCCCACACACAGACTGGTCATCCAAAATGGCCGCTAGACAGAGAGCGAGAGATGGGGATGTATAGAAAACAAACTATTACAATATATATTTCAGATCTGTTTAAAAAAAAAAAGAAAAATCGGAATCAGTGGGTGCTGAACTGCAAATACCCAGAGGCTGATTGCAGTTTTTAGTTGTGATATCACCAAGCACCACCAGGCGGCATACGGGTCTCAGTTCCAACTGTATGTGCCCCCCCCCCCCTGCTCCTCCCAGTCGCCCTGATGAAAAATTGCGGCCCCTCCAGCTTTGAAGTTGCCCTTCCAGGTCTAAGCTCTGTTTGTATTTTGGACTGTCTTCAGTCTCGCCTCCTGCTTGAACTATTTCTGTTCTGTTGAGTTGCTCGAGGCAGTGATGCGCTCCCTCGACCAGATTGAAGAATGATAGCGATGGCCTGAAATAGCGGCGACTCAAAGTAACTCTGCTCGCTGCTCCTGTTTGCGAGGTTGACATTTTGCAAGGCTGATTACACAAGAGCTGTTTCAATCCCAGCAGCAGGTAGGAAATCAGATATGCAAGCCGTCACATTAAGGCAAAAATGACTCTTCATCTTGTTGGACGCACCTCGTGAAAGCTTGTTTAAGAGGCCGCGATGCTGTAGCATCGTTAGTGAGGACCCTTAAAGATACTGAGTGGACCAGCTTGCTAGTCAAACCATTCAGTTGTTTTTATTTTACAGCGCTGGAGGTGCCACAAATTTCATTCTCGGCGCTGTGGCAGGTCCCAATTTTCAACGTTGTCGTTATTGCTATCAAAAAAACAAAGCTAAATGAAGACACGAGATGACAAGTCAAAAGTGAAAGAACTGCAGCAGCAACAAATTTCATTCTGGGCACGTCGGCAGGATCCAGTTTTCAATGTTACTTTGTTTTCTCTCAGAACATGTATGCAGTGCTATATCGCAAGGCAGGTGGAGCGATTGTTGTCTTTGTAGCAATGTAACGACATAAGATGATTTATTTGAGATTGAGTTAAAGGTGGAAAAATGACTGCTCCTTTTCGGCAGCAGTGTATTTTACTCTAATTGCTCTGCCGGGGCCTAATTTTCAACAAACCAAGAACTTTAATGGTTTAAAAACAGAGGACAATGCTACATGAGTGCAGGTTAGGGTTCAGAAGCTTTTTCAAGTCGATTAATCGATAATTAGTCGACATCATTGATATTTTTCTAGCAGCGCACAGGCCTTGCCAACTGATGTGGTTCGTGATGCAAATGTAGTTTTCTCACATATTATTGGACATTTTTGTGATGAAGGCGGAGCTTTCGTCGTTCACAGGTAGTTTTGGGGAAAAATATGTTATGAATCACAAAAAACAGAGTTTTGCATGGCAAAGTTAAGAATTTCTCTCCTCCATCTTGGAAAGGCAGCAGTATCCTGACTTTCTGTCCCGGAAACGCCACTTGAAAGATTGGAGGCTGAAACTCACCCAAGCGAACGGCAGAGAGCACGGGAGTCTGACAGAGCGAACGTGGCGGCATGTTGGCTAGCAGTAGTAAGGGCAGCAAGTGTATTGACAGCAGCAGTGCTGGCAGAGCCGGCATCTTCTACTGCTCCTCATGGAGAACGGTCTGCTGGCTGCCTGTACTGCCACCTGCGGGAACGGAGAACATGATGCACGTTCATGAACTGAAAATCACATCGATTGAACATACAAAAAGAATGGAAATGGCAAGTCTTTCAGCTCAGCCTAGCAAAAGTGCAACATTATTGAAGGTGAGATAATCCTGCTTTTTACGCCTACGAAATGGGACAGCTGTCAGATCACTTGATAATCAATAATGATGAGTCAAATTTATTAGTTTAGGGGGGTGGTTGTGATTTGTTCAGTGGGAACAGAGTGATCAGTATGAAGTTTGTACAATATTTTCTTATCCATTGCGCTTCCCCTCTCCCGGTATATTACGTGTTTTTATATTTGTATTATTTTAAAAGTGTGTTTAAAGACCTTTAAAAATTTAAGTGTTGTAAAAGCTGTAAAAGCACAACCAGGGAGTATTTGAATAGGATATTTCTATTCTCCGGATTTCACTTATTGTGACGGATGGTCTGGAACGTAACCCCCACAGTGTTACTGTAGTAGTAGTTGAGCCCACCGAGGTAGCGCAAATGGCCCCTGGGAAGAAACATGTTCTTCATTGCTGATTTCAATTGTGTGCCGTAACAAGTTGCGCCTGCTCTCACTAAACTCGACTTTCACTGTGGCGAGATTTAATGTGGTGCCGCCGTGCACCTCCTGTCTGGGGGTGAAATATGCCCGGCGCATTCCTTCGCCGGCAGAGACTGGCTCTTTTGGAAGTGACAGGCCTCAGCCTTGAGATCTCCGGAGGCAGTTCAAAGACAGCGTCGCCGCAAACAAGAGGCTCAGCTTCCTCGCTCGTGTCCCGACATGAACTTCTTTCCAAGTTCATCCAGAAAACGATTACAGCTGCTAAGCAGGCAGCCCCCGGGGCAAGACGATGCCGCCTGGCCCAGACTGATGACATGGCGAGAAAGGATGGAGCAGGTGGACAAGCTCAAAGAGTTGCAACACGCACGTAAAACGCCCAACGAATTGAGTTGTTCAACAAAATGGAAAACTGTTTGTCTTCTTCGGTTTCACTTGATGCCCTTTTCTCCACGCAACATGCCCCACTCTTTCTTTTGCTTTTGTTCTATGTTATTCTTCCTGTATTTCATGTGTCCAAGAGCGTGCAAAAAAAAAAACGGGGGGGGGCACGCTTGAGCAAACATGGCGCTAATACTAATAGCTCGACATCATACTGTGCAGATGGCTGCGGTGACCTCATTACGCTTTGCCCTGGTCAAAGTGAACTGAGGACGGACCCCAGCGCGACACCTCGGCAAAAAAAGGCCGCGCGGTGGGAGACATTGTTTTGCGTCCAAGCAGAGCGTGTATGCAAAAAACTATGTGTGTGTGTGTGTGTGTGTGTGTGTGTGTGTGTGTGTGTGTGTGTGTGTACTTGTTTTTATTAGTATGGGGGGTCCGAAGACAGGGAGCCCACCAACAAAGTGGGGCCCTGTGTCGTTGTGGGGTCCAAAATCATGGACCCCACTCGGGAAACCACTCTAAAACAGCTTGAAATGCTCTAACAACATGCCTCACGAATTTTTTTCACTTACCCCTCATGGTCGCAATGTTGAGAATTGTGTGTGTGAAGTGTGTGTGCTCAGTAGCGGCCCCCCGACCATGGCAAGTGGTATTGCAAGTATACACACTACCGGAAGTGTGTGTGATTCAACCAATCAGGGCACCTCGTGATCCGAGTGTTGATTAAGAAAATAAAATGCTATTTCCTGTAGATTTAAACCAGGTAATTATTATTTTAGTAACCATAGCAGCTAAAATAATACTGTAAACATAAAATTCCTGCATTACAATTGCAATTTATCTATGTTATTTAATATTCATTACACTTGCTTTATAAAAATACGCTCATTCTATTAGGCTTATTTTAAAAACTGTCTCGTGCATTTTTCATGTTCTAAACATAAAAATAAAGGTATAAATAAATAGTAATTTATTCTTTACCATCAGTTTACATATTAGTTAAATCAGCATCTCGTGCATTTTTCATGTTCTAAAAATAAAAATAAAGGTATAAATAAATAGTAATTTATTCTTTACCATCAGTTTACATATTAGTTAAATCAGCAGGTATTGCATGTGTTAGCTTCATGCGGCTAAAACCACCAGCTTAACGTCACTTCGCCACGTGTGACGCCGCCAGACTGAGACTGCTCCGCGACGAAGACACGCTGCTCATAACGAAACACAACATACACGGTGAGTAAATCAACTGCATGTAAATACTAAGTACAAGAAACTGATGTAGAAATGCTTTTTGTCCAGACCCCGAGGGGTTTATATGCAATGATTATGGCTTCGGATTCGGTATATTGTCACTCGGATGGCGTAACGTTTTCCCCTCAGACAGTCCGGCTTTTTAACTTGTTATTCATCTTAGCTTGCAGTGGTTTTAAAAACAATGGTGTAAAAGCGAACGACAGAATGTATAATTGCTCCGTGTTATATTCAGGATGATTTCGATGTGCTAATGTTTCATAATTGCTAAGCCCAGAACCGGACTCTGGCCGTAATTGCCGAAACCACTTCAAAACTCGTCAAACACGTGGTAAAGCTCAGTGTTATGATATATCTGCATGTCTTCTGTATTTCTCGGTGGTTTTCTATCATGTAAGAATGCTTTCTTTAAATAACACAAGCATTCTGACGCAATAAAACTATCCGGAAACTAGCTTATTGGCTAATTAGCTACCGCTAATCAGGATGCTACGTTCACTTTTCAAACACAAACATAATAAAAACGAGTTGGTAGCTCCTGAAAAGTATAACGAATTATACTGGTAAAACTATTGAAATAACTTTTCTTTGGATGCAGCACCTGGTTGGAACTGTGACTAGTTAAAAGTAACAAAGCTCAGCTTCAAACCGACAAACATTTTCATTAATACATCAGTATTTTCTGAAAAATATTCTTTCTTTAATCACTCTTGTCCTGTTAGTTCTCAGGCCAGGCTTATTCCTTCAGTCTTTATACAGTGGATGATTACAAAGCTTTTAAAATTAATATAGAGTGCTTGTTAAAGTTCTCTCTGCCATGTTTTGAATTATTTTTTAGAGCTAGAAATGTCCAAAAGGAAAGCAAGAAAAAAGCCTGCTGATGAAGCAGCCTTTTACATTTAATCCTCAAAGGACAAACCTGGACTAGTGGAAAGATTTATTGATGATCAAAAAGGTAATAAACTCATTTTTAGACCATTTATCCATTAAGTATATATTTATTTATTTTATAAAACAACACAAAAAACAATCAAATTCAGATTGGTTGTTGTATTTCTGTTTCTAAGCGAGAACTTAGTATTAAAATTGTAAGATAACACCACAATTATTTGGTTAAAGGTGTATCTTAAAGAAATATTTTCTCATAACCAATGGTTTTATATAAAATGTCCTTGCAGGAAGAGGTGTGTTTGCTACCCAGCACTTTGAACAAGGAGAGTTCATCTTAGAATACAGGGGTCAACTTCTGTCAGCAGAAAAATGCCAAACAAGCAAGTACTCTGAAAAGGAGAGTACATTTCTCTTTGACTTTGAATGGCAGAATCATTACTGGTGGTATGTATATCCAAATATTTTCTATACAATAATTATGAACTCTAGAAAGAGACTGGAATAAAATACCCTAAATTAGTGAGTCACTCAGAAGCAATATTTCAATAACACATCAGGATTGTGGCATTAACAATTTTTTTTATTTAGTGCTATGACGTTCAAAAAGACATTGTTTCCCTCTCAACTTTTCTTTTGAAATGTTGCAAGTTTTTATTTCTGTAAGCCAACTTTTATTTGACTAAAAAACTAGTTATATGATACAAAATGTTTGATTTCTGTTTTTTCTTTCCTAGTATTGATGCATCAACAGAGGATGGCTCTCTTGGAAGATTAGTGAATGACAACCACAAGTCTCCAAACTGCACCATGAAAAAAATAGTAAATGACGAGCCCCATTTGTGCCTTTTTGCCATCAAAAACATAGAAATGGGAACTGAAATCGATTACAACTATGGTGATTCTAAATGGCCAAGGCGTGAAAAAGTAAGTCAGTAAGATCAAGTATGCAAGTTGGAATATTAATTTGTTATTAAAAAAAGGAAGATTTTTGTCTCTTTTATTTGAATTACTCTCAGTATGATGTTGGTAAGTTATTTGTGGTTTTGATTCCAGGTGACAGGCTCTCAGGCTCCTGTTGACGGTGCGCTGCCTGAACCAGCCAGAACTTGGCAGGACTCTGGCCCTGATGATAACATCAAACAAGATGCCAGCCAACAGGTAACATTCAGTTAGACTTTGTTGTAAGAAATAAACTTTGTAGACCTTTTCTTGTTCTCTTAGTTTACAGCTTTTAGTTGGAAAGCTGTTCTTTAGTCAGAAGGTACCTTAAACAGCATTCAGCCAACCATTGGATCACACGGTTTTAGTGGTTCTCCTCATAGAGCCCAAACGAACCAGTGGCACACACACCTATAGAAGGATTGTTGAAACATGCGCCCATGGGTGTCCAACCAAGCCAATCATTCACACACACATAACAGATTTCTGATGGCTACTTGTGGGGCCCTCCGTATGGATCTAAAGTTGTCTTGGTTATTCCAACCAAGCCAATCATTCACACACACACAACAGATTTCTGATGGCTACTTGTGGGGCCCTCCGTATGGATCTAAAGTTGTCTTGGTTATTCCAACCAAGCCAATCATTCACACACACACTAACAGATTTCTGATGGCTACTTGTGGGGCCCTCCGTATGGATCAAAAGTTGTCTCATGTTTTTAGATCATATTTTGGTTATGGACATTATGGAGGCTGATTATATTACAGCTATAGTTCCACACATCCTCAACAGCAAAACGGCTAAAATGTCATGCTGAAGGATGCTCCACTACATCCATAAAGATGCTGTTATAGGACCTGATTAGACATCAGGTCTGACTGGAACACTTTAGTTAGAAAAGCTTGTTTGGTTTTGGGGACTAACTTCACATGATTTAACTATACAGGTCTTGAGTCTGTCATTTGTGGTGTCTGTATGATGTTGGTAAGTTATTTGTGGTTTTAATTCCAGGTGACAGGCTCTCAGGCTCCTGTTGACGGTGCTCTGCCTGAACCAGCCAGAACTTGGCAGGATTCTGACCCTGATGATAACATCAAACAAGATGCCAGCCAACAGGTAACATTCAGTTAGACTTTGTTGTAAGAAATAAACTTTGTAGACCTTTTCTTGTTCTCTTAGTTTACAGCTTTTAGTTGGAAAGCTGTTCTTTAGTCAGAAGGTACCTTAAACAGCATTCAGCCAACCATTGGATCACATGGTTTTAGTGGTTCTCCTCATAGAGCCCAAACGAACCAGTGGCACACACACACCTATACAAGGATTGTTGAAACATGCGCCCATGGGTGTCCAACCAAGCCAATCATTCACACACACATAACAGATTTCTGATGGCTACTTGTGGGGCCCTCCGTATGGATCTAAAGTTGTCTTGGTTATTCCAACCAAGCCAATCATTCACACACACACTAACAGATTTCTGATGGCTACTTGTGGGGCCCTCCGTATGGATCAAAAGTTGTCTCATGTTTTTAGATCATATTTTGGTTATGGACATTATGGAGGCTGATTATATTACAGCTATAGTTCCACACATCCTCAACAGCAAAACGGCTAAAATGTCATGCTGAAGGATGCTCCACTACATCCATAAAGATGCTGTTATAGGACCTGATTAGACATCAGGTCTGACTGGAACACTTTAGTTAGAAAAGCTTGTTTGGTTTTGGGGACTAACTTCACATGATTTAACTATACAGGTCTTGAGTCTGTCATTTGTGGTGTCTGTATGATGTTGGTAAGTTATTTGTGGTTTTAATTCCAGGTGACAGGCTCTCAGGCTCCTGTTGACAGTGCTCTGCCTGAACCAGCCAGAACTTGGCAGGATTCTGACCCTGATGATAACATCAAACAAGATGCCAGCCAACAGGTAACATTCAGTTAGACTTTGTTGTAAGAAATAAACTTTGTAGACCTTTTCTTGTTCTCTTAGTTTACAGCTTTTAGTTGGAAAGCTGTTCTTTAGTCAGAAGGTACCCTAAACAGCATTCAGCCAACCATTGGATCACATGGTTTTAGCGGTTCTCCTCATAGAGCCCAAACGAACCAGTGGCACACACACACCTATACAAGGATTGTTGAAACATGCGCCCATGGGTGTCCAACCAAGCCAATCATTCACACACACATAACAGATTTCTGATGGCTACTTGTGGGGCCCTCCGTATGGATCTAAAGTTGTCTTGGTTATTCCAACCAAGCCAATCATTCACACACACACAATAACAGATTTCTGATGGCTACTTGTGGGGCCCTCCGTATGGATCGAAAGTTGTCTCATGTTTTTAGATCATATTTTGGTTATGGACATTATGGAGGCTGATTATATTACAGCTATAGTTCCACACATCCTCAACAGCAAAACGGCTAAAGTGTCATGCTGAAGGATGCTCCACTACATCCATAAAGATGCTGTTATAGGACCTGATTAGACATCAGGGCTGACTGGAACACTTTAGTTAGAAAAGCTTGTTTGGTTTTGGGGACTAACTTCACATGATTTAACTATACAGGTCTCGAGTCTGTCATTTGTGGTGTCTGTATGATGTTGGTAAGTTATTTGTGGTTTTAATTCCAGGTGACAGGCTCTCAGGCTCCTGTTGACGGTGCGCTGCCTGAACCAGCCAGAACTTGGCAGGACTCTGACCCTGATGATAACATCAAACAAGATGCCAGCCAACAGGTAACATTCAGTTAGACTTTGTTGTAAGAAATAAACTTTGTAGACCTTTTCTTGTTCTCTTAGTTTACAGCTTTTAGTTGGAAAGCTGTTCTTTAGTCAGAAGGTACCTTAAACAGCATTCAGCCAACCATTGGATCACACGGTTTTAGTGGTTCTCCTCATAGAGCCCAAACGAACCAGTGGCACACACACCTATAGAAGGATTGTTGAAACATGCGCCCATGGGTGTCCAACCAAGCCAATCATTCACACACACATAACAGATTTCTGATGGCTACTTGTGGGGCCCTCCGTATGGATCTAAAGTTGTCTTGGTTATTCCAACCAAGCCAATCATTCACACACACACTAACAGATTTCTGATGGCTACTTGTGGGGCCCTCCGTATGGATCAAAAGTTGTCTCATGTTTTTAGATCATATTTTGGTTATGGACATTATGGAGGCTGATTATATTACAGCTATAGTTCCACACATCCTCAACAGCAAAACGGCTAAAATGTCATGCTGAAGGATGCTCCACTACATCCATAAAGATGCTGTTATAGGACCTGATTAGACATCAGGTCTGACTGGAACACTTTAGTTAGAAAAGCTTGTTTGGTTTTGGGGACTAACTTCACATGATTTAACTATACAGGTCTTGAGTCTGTCATTTGTGGTGTCTGTATGATGTTGGTAAGTTATTTGTGGTTTTAATTCCAGGTGACAGGCTCTCAGGCTCCTGTTGACGGTGCTCTGCCTGAACCAGCCAGAACTTGGCAGGATTCTGACCCTGATGATAACATCAAACAAGATGCCAGCCAACAGGTAACATTCAGTTAGACTTTGTTGTAAGAAATAAACTTTGTAGACCTTTTCTTGTTCTCTTAGTTTACAGCTTTTAGTTGGAAAGCTGTTCTTTAGTCAGAAGGTACCTTAAACAGCATTCAGCCAACCATTGGATCACATGGTTTTAGTGGTTCTCCTCATAGAGCCCAAACGAACCAGTGGCACACACACACCTATACAAGGATTGTTGAAACATGCGCCCATGGGTGTCCAACCAAGCCAATCATTCACACACACATAACAGATTTCTGATGGCTACTTGTGGGGCCCTCCGTATGGATCTAAAGTTGTCTTGGTTATTCCAACCAAGCCAATCATTCACACACACACTAACAGATTTCTGATGGCTACTTGTGGGGCCCTCCGTATGGATCAAAAGTTGTCTCATGTTTTTAGATCATATTTTGGTTATGGACATTATGGAGGCTGATTATATTACAGCTATAGTTCCACACATCCTCAACAGCAAAACGGCTAAAATGTCATGCTGAAGGATGCTCCACTACATCCATAAAGATGCTGTTATAGGACCTGATTAGACATCAGGTCTGACTGGAACACTTTAGTTAGAAAAGCTTGTTTGGTTTTGGGGACTAACTTCACATGATTTAACTATACAGGTCTTGAGTCTGTCATTTGTGGTGTCTGTATGATGTTGGTAAGTTATTTGTGGTTTTAATTCCAGGTGACAGGCTCTCAGGCTCCTGTTGACGGTGCTCTGCCTGAACCAGCCAGAACTTGGCAGGATTCTGACCCTGATGATAACATCAAACAAGATGCCAGCCAACAGGTAACATTCAGTTAGACTTTGTTGTAAGAAATAAACTTTGTAGACCTTTTCTTGTTCTCTTAGTTTACAGCTTTTAGTTGGAAAGCTGTTCTTTAGTCAGAAGGTACCCTAAACAGCATTCAGCCAACCATTGGATCACATGGTTTTAGCGGTTCTCCTCATAGAGCCCAAACGAACCAGTGGCACACACACACCTATACAAGGATTGTTGAAACATGCGCCCATGGGTGTCCAACCAAGCCAATCATTCACACACACATAACAGATTTCTGATGGCTACTTGTGGGGCCCTCCGTATGGATCTAAAGTTGTCTTGGTTATTCCAACCAAGCCAATCATTCACACACACACAATAACAGATTTCTGATGGCTACTTGTGGGGCCCTCCGTATGGATCGAAAGTTGTCTCATGTTTTTAGATCATATTTTGGTTATGGACATTATGGAGGCTGATTATATTACAGCTATAGTTCCACACATCCTCAACAGCAAAACGGCTAAAGTGTCATGCTGAAGGATGCTCCACTACATCCATAAAGATGCTGTTATAGGACCTGATTAGACATCAGGGCTGACTGGAACACTTTAGTTAGAAAAGCTTGTTTGGTTTTGGGGACTAACTTCACATGATTTAACTATACAGGTCTCGAGTCTGTCATTTGTTGTGTCTGTATGATGTTGGTAAGTTATTTGTGGTTTTAATTCCAGGTGACAGGCTCTCAGGCTCCTGTTGACGGTGCGCTGCCTGAACCAGCCAGAACTTGGCAGGACTCTGACCCTGATGATAACATCAAACAAGATGCCAGCCAACAGGTAACATTCAGTTAGACTTTGTTGTAAGAAATAAACTTTGTAGACCTTTTCTTGTTCTCTTTGTTTACAGCTTTTAGTTGGAAAGCTGTTCTTTAGTCAGAAGGTACCTTAAACAGCATTCAGCCAACCATTGGATCACACGGTTTTAGTGGTTCTCCTCATAGAGCCCAAACGAACCAGTGGCACACACACCTATAGAAGGATTGTTGAAACATGCGCCCATGGGTGTCCAACCAAGCCAATCATTCACACACACATAACAGATTTCTGATGGCTACTTGTGGGGCCCTCCGTATGGATCTAAAGTTGTCTTGGTTATTCCAACCAAGCCAATCATTCACACACACACTAACAGATTTCTGATGGCTACTTGTGGGGCCCTCCGTATGGATCAAAAGTTGTCTCATGTTTTTAGATCATATTTTGGTTATGGACATTATGGAGGCTGATTATATTACAGCTATAGTTCCACACATCCTCAACAGCAAAACGGCTAAAATGTCATGCTGAAGGATGCTCCACTACATCCATAAAGATGCTGTTATAGGACCTGATTAGACATCAGGTCTGACTGGAACACTTTAGTTAGAAAAGCTTGTTTGGTTTTGGGGACTAACTTCACATGATTTAACTATACAGGTCTTGAGTCTGTCATTTGTGGTGTCTGTATGATGTTGGTAAGTTATTTGTGGTTTTAATTCCAGGTGACAGGCTCTCAGGCTCCTGTTGACGGTGCTCTGCCTGAACCAGCCAGAACTTGGCAGGATTCTGACCCTGATGATAACATCAAACAAGATGCCAGCCAACAGGTAACATTCAGTTAGACTTTGTTGTAAGAAATAAACTTTGTAGACCTTTTCTTGTTCTCTTAGTTTACAGCTTTTAGTTGGAAAGCTGTTCTTTAGTCAGAAGGTACCTTAAACAGCATTCAGCCAACCATTGGATCACACGGTTTTAGCGGTTCTCCTCATAGAGCCCAAACGAACCAGTGGCACACACACACCTATACAAGGATTGTTGAAACATGCGCCCATGGGTGTCCAACCAAGCCAATCATTCACACACACATAACAGATTTCTGATGGCTACTTGTGGGGCCCTCCGTATGGATCTAAAGTTGTCTTGGTTATTCCAACCAAGCCAATCATTCACACACACACAATAACAGATTTCTGATGGCTACTTGTGGGGCCCTCCGTATGGATCGAAAGTTGTCTCATGTTTTTAGATCATATTTTGGTTATGGACATTATGGAGGCTGATTATATTACAGCTATAGTTCCACACATCCTCAACAGCAAAACGGCTAAAGTGTCATGCTGAAGGATGCTCCACTACATCCATAAAGATGCTGTTATAGGACCTGATTAGACATCAGGGCTGACTGGAACACTTTAGTTAGAAAAGCTTGTTTGGTTTTGGGGACTAACTTCACATGATTTAACTATACAGGTCTCGAGTCTGTCATTTGTGGTGTCTGTATGATGTTGGTAAGTTATTTGTGGTTTTAATTCCAGGTGACAGGCTCTCAGGCTCCTGTTGACGGTGCGCTGCCTGAACCAGCCAGAACTTGGCAGGACTCTGACCCTGATGATAACATCAAACAAGATCCCAGCCAACAGGTAACATTCAGTTAGACTTTGTCGTAAGAAATAAACTTTGTAGACCTTTTCTTGTTCTCTTAGTTTACAGCTTTTAGTTGGAAAGCTGTTCTTTAGTCAGAAGGTACCTTAAACAGCATTCAGCCAACCATTGGATCACACGGTTTTAGTGGTTCTCCTCATAGAGCCCAAACGAACCAGCGGCACACACACCTATAGAAGGATTGTTGAAACATGCGCCCATGGGTGTCCAACCAAGCCAATCATTCACACACACATAACAGATTTGTGATGGCTACTTGTGGGGCCCTCCGTATGGATCTAAAGTTGTCTTGGTTATTCCAACCAAGCCAATCATTCACACACACACAATAACAGATTTCTGATGGCTACTTGTGGGGCCCTCCGTATGGATCAAAGGTTGCCTCATGTTTTTAGATCATATTTTGGTTATGGACATTATGGAGGCTGATTATATTACAGCTATAGTTCCACACATCCTCAACAGCAAAACGGCTAAAGTGTCATGCTGAAGGATGCTCCACTACATCCATAAAGATGCTGTTATAGGACCTGATTAGACATCAGGGCTGACTGGAACACTTTAGTTAGAAAAGCTTGTTTGGTTTTGGGGACTAACTTCACATGATTTAACTATACAGGTCTCGAGTCTGTCATTTGTGGTGTCTGTATGATGTTGGTAAGTTATTTGTGGTTTTAATTCCAGGTGACAGGCTCTCAGGCTCCTGTTGACGGTGCTCTGCCTGAACCAGCCAGAACTTGGCAGGACTCTGACCCTGATGATAACATCAAACAAGATGCCAGCCAACAGGTAACATTCAGTTAGACTTTGTCGTAAGAAATAAACTTTGTAGACCTTTTCTTGTTCTCTTAGTTTACAGTTTTTAGTTGGAAAGCTGTTCTTTAGTCAGAAGGTACCTTAAACAGCATTCAGCCAACCATTGGATCACACGGTTTTAGTGGTTCTCCTCATAGAGCCCAAACGAACCAGTGGCACACACACCTATACATGGATATTTGAAACATGCGCCCATGGGTGTCCAACCAAGCCAATCATTCACACACACATAACAGATTTCTGATGGCTACTTGTGGGGCCCTCCGCATGGATCGAAAGTTGTCTTGGTTATTCCAACCAAGCCAATCATTCACACACACATAATAACAGATTTCTGATGGCTACTTGTGGGGCCCTCCGTATGGATCGAAGGTTGTCTCATGTTTTTAGATCATATTTTGGTTATGGACATTATGGAGGCTGATTATATTACAGCTATAGTTCCACACATCCTCAACAGCTAAACGGCTAAAGTGTCATGCTGAAGGATGCTCCACTACATCCATAAAGATGCTGTTATAGGACCTGATTAGACATCCAGAACTGACTGGAACACTTTAGTTAGAAAAGCTTGTTTGGTTTCGGGGACTAACTTCACATGATTTAACTATACAGGTCTTGAGTCTGTCATTTGTGGTGTCTGTATGATGTTGGTAAGTTATTTGTGGTTTTAATTCCAGGTGACAGGCTCTCAGGCTCCTGTTGATGGTGCGCTGCCTGAACCAGCCAGAACTTGGCAGGACTCTGACCCTGATGATAACATCAAACAAGATGCCAGCCAACAGGTAACATTCAGTGCGACTTTGTTGTAAGAAATAAACTTTGTAGACCTTTTCTTGTTCTCTTAGTTTACAGCTTTTAGTTGGAAAGCTGTTCTTTAGTCAGAAGGTACCTTAAACAGCATTCAGCCAACCATTGGATCACACGGTTTTAGTGGTTCTCCTCATAGAGCCCAAACGAACCAGTGGCACACACACCTATAGATGGATTGTTGAAACATGCGCCCATGGGTGTCCAACCAAGCCAATCATTCACACACACATAACAGATTTCTGATGGCTACTTGTGGGGCCCTCCGTATGGATCTAAGGTTGTCATGGTTATTCCAACCAAGCCAATCATTCACACACACATAACAGATTTCTGAAATATGGTTTCTTGTGGCTTCTTTGTTGTAAATTTTGGAGCCTTTTCCATGTTTTATATGTAAAATTTCCTGTGATATAAGGTTTTGGCATATTTCAGAGGATGTGTACAGCACCGGTCGTCTACCAGTTAAGATATTGGACAGAAATTTTAATTATTTTGAGCAAAGAAATTCTAGTCTTTATATTAATACAGCATATAAGAGTATCTTGCAGAAACTAACAACACATGTCTTTTAATTCCCTCCATAGAGCTATCAATTATCAAAGGAGTTTCTCAAAGTGGACTACTCAGACAGTGATGATACTGACAATGATTCCCAAAAGGACTGCTCTGTACCTCTGCAAATCAATCTGCTCAAAACAAGAGTATATTAAATTTGACCAAGCATTCTTATACAGGTGCAGTTAATTTTTGTTTTAGAATATTGCTATACTGTGTTTTTTTTCTGTACTTAAAAATCGTCATTTCAGATGGGCTGATCCCAGAAGTGATAGAAGTGACCTCTTGTACCTCCGCATCTCGTGGCCCAAGTAATGAAAAGTCTGCCAAAAAGGGAGGTGAGTTTAGAGTAATCCTTTTCAATATATAACTATCACAGTTGCTTTTAAATTGCCCAATTGTTACTACTGTATCAGTATCTAATTATCCTCACATATGCTGCTTACTAAGATTTAGATGACCCAAGCAAGATATATTAAACACCACTTGACTTTTTTTCTTAGACATGTAAGGTCTAAACTTTTGAATTTTGTCATAAAATGAAAATTGACCCATCCTTTCTCATGTGAGTTACAGGTCATTGCTAACCTTGATTATATGTGAGATGTTTGTTTACATCTATTTTTAAATAGGGGTAATGTATACATGACACATTTACCTCAAAAGAGAGAAAGAAAAATTGCTCTAGATTAACCTATTAGTGAATATGCAAATTCACACATTGTCACACCAAGGCAGATACCATTCTTATACAGCTTGCATTTAATTTTTTACACACTATATATTTCCAAATTTACTTTTATCATCTTTGTTTGTCCATGTGTAGCACGTTATCAAAGCAAATTCCCCATACATGTAAAACACTGTCTGAAAAAAGTTTTTCTCTGATTTTTATTTTTTATTTTCCCTGATTTTGCAACAACTTGTATCTGTTCTTAATGGTTTTGTCAGAGAAATGGTGCATCCCAATGTGCTGCCATGGTGGAGTTTGACTGCCTGTGCAACCTCTGTAGGGTCCAGGAATTGCTTCATCTACCAGCAGTGACATTCTGGTCAAATGCAAAACTGCTTAAAAGTAGTCAAGAAAATGAGAGACCTCTTTCCCCCACCACCAAAACTGGGGGCATTCTAATGTTACCCTTTTGTGCATCTATTTTTAATTTTGTTAATATCAAAACAGCTGACACTGAAGACCACCTAGCAACTTAAATGACCGGATTAATATCTCAGATATTAACTGATTTACTTATGTCTATTGTAGGCTCATCACTGTTGACAAAGATAGTTGACGTTATAAAATATCTCATTTGAATTATATTGTCGGATAATTGTACATAAAGTGAATGTATTCTTTATGCAATTTTGTTCTAATTAAGTTGTAAACTAAAAAGTGCTCTTCCTATGCCCTTAGGTAACGGAAAAGTTGTGAAAAGAAGCTGGACCCCAGAGGAATGTGCTGCAGTAAATAAACATTCAAGGAAGTATATATTGACAAATCAGGTTCCTGGTAAGCTTGACTGCGAGAGATGCATTGCTGCAGAACCACAAGCACCGAGCTGTTAAGTACTTTGTCAAAAAGAGAATAACCACCATGAGGAGAAAATATGAGTGAAACAGCTTCCCTTAACAGAGATAGAAACACATGGCTGGTCCTGTTTCACCATTTGTTCACTATTTGTTTGTGATTTTTTTTATGCTCCACTTCTCCTGTTCGTAAATGTTAGATTAAATAAGTTCCTTTATTCATTGGCTACATTTGTAATGTGTCCATTTAAAATTTTGACTCAAGACGATTATTACTTGTAAATCCTGTGTACTTTATAGTTAGCTAAAATGCAGAATTTAAATATTTTAAAATGTACCAATATGACTGAACAAATTGAAGAATATTAAGACTGTGACCAAGGAAAATGGACCAGAATCTGAATAAAGACTTCAGAATGTATTTTAGAATGCACATTTCAATGTATATCTAGTATATTTAGCCAGATGAAAGTATTAATAACACTAACAAAATTTTTAGGTTTTCTCAAATGATTAAGTCCACACAAATGCATGTTTGGGTTAGATTAGGGTTGGGGTTGAACTTGATAGATCCTCTTTATAAAGGCAGACCTAACAAGTCTTAAATCTTAACAGCAAGCTCCATAACTGGCTAAAAAAATAATGTGTGTATAGGTAGACCTCATAAGGTTGAAATATTAAAAGCGATCCCCATAACTGACTAAAAATCTCATGTGTGTAAAGGTGGACCCCGCAAAGCCGGAATGTTAGAAACAGGCCCCAGATATGACTGAAAAACTGACATGAAAAAAAAAGTTTCAAATTGTGTTTATTGAAAGTGATTTTTAGTAACAAGATTTTTTTTGGGACTTGCCTGATTTTTTTCATAGTTCTTGGACCACTAGAAAGGGTGGACCCCAGAACTCGGTAAACTAAGTTGGGTCCTGCAGAGGGAGGTTAACAAGGATGTGTGTGTGTGTGTGTGTGTGTGTGTGTGTGTGTGTGTGTGTGTGTGTGTGTCTGTGTGTGTCTGTGTGTGTATGTGTGTGTGTGTGTGTGTGTCTGTGTGTAAAAGAGCGGAATGTTGTTGTGGGGGGGGGGGGAACAACCAATGATTAGTTTAACTACACACTGAGATCACGTGTTCACACGACCCGTGATTTCCCATCGGTGTGCCATGAAAGGTGTCACAGGGCACAGATCACCATGGTAGTAGCATGTCATGTCATGTCATTATCCATTCTTTCTTTTTTTTGTGTAAACCGCTTTGGTCCAGCTGCGGTAAAAGCGCCATGAAAACAAATTTGAGTTCCTTTGGTGTCAAATGTGCGGCCTTGCTGTTGTCGAGCCAACCGGGCCTCAGCATGTTCATGGCGTGCACTCGCAGAGTGTCAGCGTGATGGCGTATCGATCAGGGGCCATAGAGGTGGCCCCACAGCCGCACTCAATCAAAACGTCGTGGGTAACCTATCCCGGAAGAGGGCCAGCATTTGAGCCAGGCTGTCCGATTGGCTATTACCCAAAAGCAGATGACTAAGAGCCCTCGGAGTGAGGCCTCTACGGCTTTATCAATAAAGGGAGATGGAAACGGGCCACTATTTCATTGCTACTGAGGGCTATTGACAGCATTAGAATGGGGAAAATAACAGCATCTGTACTCCCGCCAGAGGGGGGGGTGAGGGAGGGGGCGTGGAATCCAGGAGGATGAGTGAGGAAAGCTAGGCCAGGGGAATTGACTAAGGCCGGCGAGGGAATCGAAGAAGCAATATTGAATGCCCGGGCTGAGGAGATTGGAAAGTGGTTGGCTGGAATGAGAGAGAGGAGCGAGTCGGAGGAGAAAGAGCACCTTTACAGACACTTTGCCTGCTGCCGTGTTTACATAATTTTCACTGAACCCGCCCGGAGATATGATCAAGCGAGACGGCAAGATTGTCGTAATTTAAGCTCTCGGCAAGCGGCGGCTCCTCCTCCGCCTACGGCTACAAGTTGCTGATTGATTCCTCCGAAGGCTCCATCGCTCGACGAGCACATGGCTTCCATCCCAGGAGCCTGGCGAGCCGATAACAAAGCGACGTCGCATTCATTCGCCTGTCTGGAAGGACGTTCTGATGCCGAGATACAGGACAGCCATTTTCTCTTGGGCTGACCTGAAGTGAGAGGCAGGCGAGGTCATGGACATTCCGCCAACGTATCACAAGGCACAGACAACCATTGGATCAATTCTTTTTTTCCTCGAGTATGTCGTCTTGAAGTTGCTAGCGAGATCGGACGTGCTGACTGCCCGACTCTCATAATCGGCTGTAATTGATGCGGATCTAAAATGCGCGGGCAGGCTGGCGCACGTTATCATTTCCACTTGGACACGAGGCGCTTGTTTTATCTGGTTCCCAGTTTAATGTATTCAAGACATCCATCCACATTAGGCTTGAGGTGATTTTGGTGAGTTGGTGCAGATAAGAGTAGATGAGTAATGAGTCTCTATCTGGTATAGTATTACATCTGGTGTCAAGCCTCTCAGCCAGAAAAGGATATTGTGGTAGGCGCCAAACACGCCTATTGTGCTTGTCATACATGCAGGAGGGAGGGGGACGTGGCATGGACAGACGAGGACAATAGATAGATGGGTGGAAGGATGATTACAATACAGAGATTGTACTTTTCAAGCCATTTGAAGGACCACACCAACATTCCAACACACAATCATAAAACTACAGGGCGCTTACGCAATTCATTTTAGTCATATAGTAGGTCCTTCTACACAGAGGATAAAGAATATATGCCTGTGAGTAATGAGTTATTATCTGTCATTTTGGATTGCTTCACCGTTTGTGGACCGCTAAACATAGAACTCCCACGCCAAAAACTCAAATATAAATTTAATATTCAATTGTATCGCCACCACAGGTATGGTATAACACAGTCACAGTAACAAGGGCTAAGAACATGTCACACTGTGATTGTAATCAAACGTGTACATGTGTGCGTGTCAGCTGCCAGTCTGCAGAAGCCCCCCCCCAACCCCCACCCGCTCCAGCTGCACCCCCCGTTCCCCTTGTTGTACCGAAGCGCACGCGCGCGCCTTTCATGGCGCAAGCCACCCTGCATGCCACCGACAAACACACAAAAGGCAAAAGCAGAGAAATATTTTAAAAAAATTCCTGCCTGCAAATGCAGCCGAGAAGAAAAGAGAAATCAGGGGGCATTCATCTTGCCGCGCGTGTATGCAAATCCTATTGTGTGCGTGTGCGCGAGAGTGGACTTGGCTGCCTGCATATTGCGTCTGCAGTGTCTGTTATGAAAGAGAGAAGCATAAAATCAGAGATCCTAATTATCTCGAGAGAGAAAGACCAAGGAGAAGAGGTGGGAGTGAGGTAGGCGAAGAGAATGATGGAGGACAAGCTGGACGGGAGAAGGGTGAGGCGGGTAAGGCGGGGTGAGGTGGGGTGGCGCTTGGAGAAAATCAAAAAGGCTATCTGGCCTTGTACCGGCCGGAGATGAGCAGAGGATGAATGAAGACTAAGGCGAAGAAGGCGGGGAGGGGGGAGACAAAAGACAAAAACAAGTCGGATGGAGGAGGGCAGCTTGAGGCGGGGAGGAGGAGGGTGAGCAAGGGAAGCTGGAGGGGGGGGTCTGGCAAATGGTTTGTTTTCCCCTCTCTGCCTTATTGTGTGACACAACAAAATGTGACAGTCGTCATAATGGCGGGATGAATCATTCCCGTAATTGAATCTGCGAGTGGAACGGCTTGGGCAGGATTTCAACAGCGCCGCAGCCTTGCAACATGGCTGACTTTGGCACGTTTGTGTGCGCGCGTAAGTGTGTGTGTGTGTGTGTGTGTGTGTGTGTGTGTGTGTGTGTGTGTGTGTGTGTGTGTGTGTGTGTGTGTGTGTGTGTGTGTGTGTGTGTGTGTGTGCGTGTGTGTGCATGCGTGTGTGTGTGTGTGCGCGTGTGTGTGTGTCAGATGCACTACCGTAAACCTTCAAAGTCGAGCGCAAGACATACCATGACACCGTTCGACATTTCTTCCCTATGAGATCAATTGATGGACATCAATGCAAGCATTGAATGGTTCCACTTCAAAGATCTGTACTGACCCGCTGTGATAAGACATAGTGATTTTCTACGAATGTTTGTTTATTGTTTTATAAACCCATATTGTGCCCCCCCTCACCCTTACAGAAACAAAGTTTGCCACTTGCATTTTCCCTCTGGGCCGAAGAACGCTGAGAAGCCCGACTGGACGTGGACGCACAGATGGCTTTTCTGTTCACCAAGCGTTCCCCTTCTGCCATGTTGTTGCAGTAACATTCCATGGGCTAATCCTCCATCTCCCCTTTTGACACTCACTTTTCTAATCTCGCCATCGCTGCGAGTCTCTTGGCTCTGACATTTTCCGGCTCTTTGTTCCTTTTTATCCCTTTTTTGTCTAACTTTGCGGCAGATTTGTATCCCCAATCCCCCCCCCCCCCGTTCATGCCCACCGTTTTTGTCCCAGACTTGAAGGGGAGCGAGAACATTTGGAGCAGACGTAGATTTATTCATTTGATGTAGATCTCTACCTGGAAGCCGCTCGGCGCGGCGTGCCCCCATTTGCATTTGGCAATGTTTGTTTAAGCGCGGCGGAGGTAAAATGTCGTCTTGGCTGGGGCGCATCGAATAAATCACCATAAGGCAAAAATGTAAAACCAGATTCAAATGGAGGGGGGGACGCGGTAATATCACGAACGCCGACGTCGATTATACTGTCCCATGCAAATCGGAGGAAACCTGACCTGATATTTTGTCATCCGACGCGGCGGCTTGTATTTAAAATGATAACACGTCGAACGGAAAAAAGCTCTTACATCACAAGACAGAAATTCTTGAGTGCAGTTAACATTTCATGCGGTCATCTTTTTATCTTGCCTCTGGTGGTGCAACGCAACGCTAACTCCGGGAGCAAGACACGTTCTTCTCCTTAGCGTCATGAAGGTTACACAATGAAAGCTAACATTTTGTCATCTGCTACATAAAGGCAACGCAATCCTAACAACGTACATCTCAAGTTGATGGCATTTACTCACTATTTGAAGCTATCAAGGAACTCACTTACCTGCAAATAAATGATCACTGTTATTAGCCCATATTATTCTATTATGAGCCTGGCAGGTGCTATAAAATGACAAATACTGTGTAAGTGTCACATAAAAAGTGGAACTAAAGTGGGAGACACTTTGGAAGTCAACTTTTTCGGGAAGTCAAAGAAGCAAGCAAGGGAGGATGGAAGGAAGGTAGCATTTTTATAGCATTAATTGGAACCATTTGAATATCCAAGCATTTAAGAGATTAAACTGCGCCTAATTTTTGAAGCACACGTCAACGTGATGAAATGAAAACAATTTCATTTAAATTTTGTTGCCGCGTGTATCGGAATGGCAGCGTGGCTCCGACAGCCGAGATGTAAAGAGGAAGTGAGCCTTCCTTCCACCAGCTTCCTCTTTTCATCTTGCCCACGTCTGACCTTGTGACCCCTCCGTCACTTATTCTACCTCCCTTGCATTTTGTCTCCGCTTCACCCCCCTCGCCCGCCGTGTCTCCTTGACAACCTGAGTGGCATTTTGGCTCACGCGGGTGACGACAAAGACTGCAGCATTCCGTACGCTGCCGTGCGGCTGCAATCGCAAATGTAACACAAGCTGTATCACAAACAATTATTTGCAGTCACTCGGAACAGGACGTTCGTAAACAACCTCTAGCCATGCGCCACATGCTGCTTCATCAAGAAAATATTACATGATACAACGCTCTGGTAGATTTTCATCAAGTCGACAAACACTGCCGTGGCAATCATTTTAATATCACGGTAATTTTTGTAGACTGCCGTGCACATGATTTCTGGATCAGTGGAAGACCACTGGCAGAGAAACCTAGGATTTTGTTGTTTGATGTGGCCAAGGATATCTCAGGGGGTTCGCAAAAAATAAAATGATTCATATGTTTCCCTTGTGGAATGGCTGGAAATGTGGGGAAAAAAATACTGGATGAAAAAGAAAAACTATGAAAATACCCAAAAGTCAATAGTCAGGTCTCGCACCTGGCGGGGTCGAGGGATATTTCAAGGATGGGGGGGGTGTCAGTCACCTGCAGCTTCCCCTCTAGCTCTGCCACTGTACAAGACTCCGGTGTATTTTTGATCGAGTAGAACCAATGACAACGCTGCTGATGCACTACAAGAATTGGTTGGCTTGTTTCCCTTATGTGGAAGTGGTTTAATCACAATTAGGATGCTCCTCACGAACCCTGCACTCGCCCTGTGGCTTTTCTTTGATGAGTTGAAACATTTGAATGGGGCTTCAAGAAAGGTGGCTGGCGTACATCACGTTATGATTACATTGTGTTGTTACAAAAGGACAGCGAGAAAAAAAGAAAAAAAAAGAAGAGAAAATGGTGGGTCTTGTCGCAGCGGATGTGGAATATTTTCTCTGGGGGAGGGGAATTGCCTTGTTTCAGGATATTACACGACAGTATTACTTTCTGCTTTCTTTGCACTTGTCCCCCCACCCCATGCCAACCCCACGCAAACGCGGATGCTGCCATGCGAGAAGAATTTTTTTCCCTTCTACTTCTTTTGAACTGCCTCTCCTGAGGTTTCAGCCCCTTTCTTTTTTCTTCTTCTGAGGAACACACTCGCGAGGGTCTTCTTGGAGAGCCTCGTGCCTCTGTTGTGAGACGAAGAAGCGTACGTTCCTTTTCGTGCAATTGGCTTACTTTCGTATTGTAAGCAAGTGTTGATTTACTTAAAGGCAGGTGGGGCAGCATCAATGTGTGGGGGGCTATCGGCATTTTTTTTTTTAATATATATTAATGAAGACTGGATGTGGTAGACTTTTATTTTGGGGTAAGACAACGGAATGGTCAGCATGCCTGCAGACCGGGTTCTCATGGCTTTGGATGGGTGACGCCTTCGCCTGGGAGGGCCGCTCGGCATCAACGAGCGCACAGAATCCCGTTCGGTTGGAAGGTTGGCCGTAGCAGGGAGCAGCTTTGTCTTCTTGCAGCCGCGGACGGACGTCTCCACAAGCACACACAGATTGCGCACCCAATGACTCACATGACATTTGGTCCGTCTCTCCTTGTCACGCTGTTGCTGCTGTGGCAACAGATTCGAGGATGACGGATGGAGGCGGGGACGCCGATGGTGGAGGGGAAGCTGCTGGCGCAGGTAAAACAGACTTTGAATTACATCACAAAAAGAGTCACTTCATCCCATTTGAGGGGATTTTGATGCTTTGCTAATGATCATACTACACATACGACCAGAAATCGTTTTTGTGGTCTTATTGTCCACAGCAAGTTAACTAACATCCTTTTTTCACAAAGAGAGCGAACAATTTTGCACACGTCACCAACCTTGTCATGAGGAGAGACGGAAGTGAACTGAGCAATTCGGACCACCCCCCTTGTTGCTAAGAAACCAGTTTAAAGCAAATGACTCAAAGTTTCGGGGGGCTTCATTTCCGACGGTAGCACCACGATGCGTCGCCCACGCAAAGTGAAAGGCAACAAAGCGTCCCTGACATGGCTCGCCACCTGCGCCGCGGACGACAGCATTTGCAGTGGGAACTTTGCAAGAAGCCAAAGCATAAACTGGCCCATCTTGACGAAATTGTGTTTGTATTAGTGCTGACTGATAACTGAGAGCAAGGCTCGCTCGTTGCGCTGCGCTCTCATCTTCTCTAATTTGCCGGCGTGCTCATTTCGGCTTTGTTTTCAGCCCGCCGCGAGCGAGAGACAAATCCATCTTGACTGTGCCGGCGAAAGACAAATCCATCCCGACTGCGCGGCGAAGTCGGCACAATAAGTAGGACGAGACGTCGACGCGTTGTGTCTGTGACGACGCCGCCTGCTGTTAATTAGCCAAGTATTAATGCGGAGCGCCCCGATAGCCTTTTAACATCAACTCGTACATGCTGTTGATTGGAGGAGGAAGCCGGTGGCTGATGCGGGGGAGGGGGGGGGGGGGGGGGGGGGGGGGGTCGTCGCACACAAGCGTACACAGATGCAACAAATGAAGCCTTTAATCGGCCTCGTGTTGGGTTTAGGTGACTTTGCCGGCTCGACGGAATTCTTTGACACATTCCGTCGATTGGCTTTTTTGTGCAACTTCAATTACTTTAATTGAAGCGATCAGATGTTAGATTTGCAAAAGCGGGACTTTTTGTCGCTAAATGTTTATCCCTTCTCATCCCCTCGGCTGATGCGACAACTTTTTGCTTTTCGCTTCATTTAGGCGCTAAAAGCGCTAAAAAGCTTAATAAAACTAATTTAGAGAAATCAAGGCAACATTGTAATTATCTGGTTTAATTCATTTTTTAACAGTCGGGCATTATTTGGGGAATTGCACCTCGGGCTAAGTGTGGAATTTTACTTTCGATGCTGTTGCAAAAATAGCAAAGAACTTTTGTGTTCAAAATCACTCTGGAGAAGCTTTGTCGTCTGGAAGCCTTAAGTCAGACGTGCTGTCAGAGCACATGCGGGGGGGGGGGGGGGGTTTCCCAACTCTGGCACACATAATTACAATTTGATACGAGTCTGTTAACTATGTAACAAAAATATACAGGACTGGTCTTCGGTTTACGATGTCGATCCATTCCAACGCGGCGACGTAAACCGAATATCGGTGTAAGTAGGAACAGGAATAAAATGAAACAGTACTGTAATATAAAAAAGAGAAAATAATTCCTTAACTTTATTCTTGTGATTGGCTTTCACACTGGAAAGGGCGTTGCAAGAGCAAGATTACGCAACAGTCCAAAATGGCGTATGCCATGTGAGTGGGTAACGCGGTCTTTCCTGGTCCACAGCCTCTCTCGCGGTGTATTCTTCTGCCGTGCGCACCAACTAGCTCCTGCGGGTTTCGAATCTTACAACGCCTTCACAACGCTTACGACGCAAAACCGCTTAGGTCGAAAAAAGGCTTTAAATACCGTATTGACCCGAATATAAGAAGACCCTGATTATAAGACGACCCCCTCTTTTTCAAGACTCAAGTTTGAAAATAGATCTCTTCTCTTATTTTATTTTCTTTCTTACCGCTATTTTTTATTTTTCTTCTTCGTGCTATCGCTATTTTTATTCTTCGTGACAGGGGTTCGCTTTGGCCTGGGGAGTTAAGTTCAGCATTTGCTTTAAAGATATCTGGCGCCATCTAGCGTTGTGAATGGAAATAATGTCTAGACCCCAAATGTAAGACAACCCCCACTTTTTAGGTCTTATTTCAATGCAAAAAACACTGTCTTATATTCGGGCCAATACGGTATATGAGACGTGTGTTGTAAACACGAAACAGCGTAACTCGAGACGGTCGTAAACCAAGGACCCCCTGTATTTGGGTTTGCATGCGCACTCTCTGGACACAACATTAGGTACACTTATAACTGCAAGGGTTCAAGTAAAGGTGCACGCAATCGGTGATCATTGAAATCGGCAAACAGATTGACCAACAGGCACCCTATTGGCGCCCGTCTCATGTAACTGATTCCATCGCCGTCAGGCGTTGCGGCTGACGTGCAGTTCATGACCTTGGTGTGGCGCTGTCTTTTCTCCAGCACACTTTATTTTTAGACGTGTAGTTTGTCACACTGCCGGCAGCAGCGGGAAATGACTTTTCTGCCTCTGCTAAGGCAAAATGATTTCATCAGTGTGAACGGGGCTTTTTCAATTGAACTGCCGAGCCGCCATAACTGTAGCAAACACCAAACGATAAAAAGAAGGGGGAAAAAAAGCCCCGCCCCGCCGGTATTTTATTATGCTAATCCCGAGGCGGTGTATATCTCCCAGCCGAGCTGCTTTAGATTGCAATTGTATATATTGGATTAAAAGTTGAATTCGCAGCCGTTTATGGGAATTCAATTCACCGGCAACAGTTTGTCCACTGCTGACTGGAGTCGTTCAAGTAGCGCCACTTGAAACCAGATCAAATTAGTCTTGTAATTACATTTTTTCACGAGACGGGAGTGCTAATGATCAATATCGCTCCAAATTTCATCCCCGTTGTTGAGACGGTGCAAAGAGACGGCCGGACGTTGCTAAAATTGGTGTGTGGAGACGTGGCACTAATGAAGCTGAAAAAGGCTGAGTGGAGAGGGCGCGAGGCGAGGAGGGCAGTGAAATGCGCAAAAGGCGGCTGCTCAATACTTTGGCATCTAGCACCGCCATTATTTTCCATCCTTCCTTTACGTGACAAACAAGGCACGAGTTGAATTTGACTACAACATGCTTGCAGTTTAGCAAAATGAGTTTTTGGGGGAGAGACGGCTAGCAACACGATTTTTGTGATTTTTTTTTTAATTTTAGTTTACCGTTGACTGTTAAACTATTTTTAAACATTTAAAACACCATCACATTTACTAGAAGCTCTTATCAAAATTTCATCATATGCATTAAAAGTAGAAATTAGCTGACGGTAGGCCTCCCGCTAACAATAAATGAAATGTGTCAATAGACAGCCGCTTTTTATGCTCGTGTGTCCATTGATTTTTGACACTGCGATCCGTCATTTTTCCCGTGATGGGACTCGGCTCAAGGTCGACGAGCGGCGGGAGGCGACGGCTGTCTCAACGACATCATCAAAAGTGTCGCCTGTGAGAAATGATAAATCATTTCGGCGGCGCCTGGAATCGAATCGTATTCTCGGGTCAAATTTTAATGTCCGATTGGCCGTCACATTCCCCTCGCCTAACGGCAGATCAGTTATTAAAATTTCCATCCGCGGCTTTTTGCTCACGAGGCTCGCCGTCGGGTTATTCGGAGCCGATCCCGGGTCAGGTTCCACCCTGGACTGGTCGCAGTTCACACGGTGGTTGATGACGTCGTGATGATGAGGTGCCCAAGGCCGATTAGCTGCCACGACATGATGACTTCAGTGTTACTAGTGAATCCCAAATATGTAGTAGGGGGTGACAATTAGTAGGCGCTTTTCATGGTTGTGATAAAAGTATATTTTATGCAGGTGGACCTCTGAAGCAGAGTGTACATCTCCACAAATGTGCGTGACACCGAATGGCTTCATCGGGCTCCTCGCCATTCTTTTCTACGCTGAAGGGGTTCGCGCTGTATGCTAATAGACGCTAGCATATGCTAAGAGCAGCTACAGCCATATTCTAATGCCGAATTAGCATTTGGTTTGCTCTGTTGTTGGGTAAACGAGTGGCCCTGGCTGAACAAGCGCATGCCTAATAGCACGTCACGTGAGGCCGAGCGCCACTTCATCCAGAAAATGAGGAAAACGAGCGCATCTCGCATTAGCGTAGCTCGTTCGGCTTTGACGCCGCCTGGGTCAGGTTTAGTTGAATTGCTATTTGTCGGGAACAGTCACCTTTATGTATTCCGCCGGCAGACCTTTTTCTTTTTTTAAACAACTTTTTTTTAGTCCATAATGAATTCATTAAGATGACCAGATACATGCAAAACAGAACATACAATGTGATTTCATGCAAATGACCATGAAATTATGGACTATATAAGTCACTGAATGCCTGCAAGCAGAATAAGATGTGACACGATGGCATTTACAGTATGCGCCATTAATAAAACACATCGTGCGCACACTGTATAAAATAATGAAATTGTTGGCACGTCTCCAATGAACCCAGACGGGGTTTTATATGGCATGACTAATACAAAAACCTGTGTGTTGACAAGATTATAAGACGATTTACATGTTAATGTAGACAACAGGTTAAAAATAAACAACGCCGTGAAGGATGCAAAAGACAGTTGAACCAATTTATCATATTCATGCAAAAATAGTAACTGGGGTAGCAGAACTGGCTTTGTTTTGTCTTTAACAATCAACAGTTTTGGGACGTTTAACTCATCCGCAATTTTAAAAAATCGATATATACACATTTATGTAGTTAGTTAGTTAGTTAGTTAGTTAGTTAGTTAGTTAGTTAGTTAGTTAGTTAGTTAGTTAGTTAGTTAGTTAGTTAGTTATTTGCTTGCTTGCCTGCCTGCCTGCCTGCCTGTCTGCCTGCCTACCTACCTACCTACCTACCTACCTACCTACCTACCTACCTACCTACCTACCTACCTACCTACCTACCTACCTACATACTTACTTACTGCAATTCCAAAACGAGGCTTTTCGCAATTCATGGCGCAATAGGAGTAGTTGTGCAAGATAAAGTTGATGTAATATTGTAGCTCCCGTCTTCCATTTCTTTTTTGCACACAGCCGTAGTTACATTTGCTGAAGGATTTTTTTTGTAGGTCCCAAAGGTGGTGGGAAACAACAACCATCTGGACATGTTAGTCTAATAGTATGAAAGTCAGGTTGTGGTTGCAATCATCATAATGTCCTCAAACTGCTCGAGGGACAAGAAACCAATTTTTACGGAATAATTCATAAAAAGAGAAAAGACACTGAATATCATGCGTCATAGAAAAGCAGTTGGTTGAATTGTCGTCCTGAGTGATCAGTTATTGAGGAGCTCACTATTTGGCAAGAACAAATGCCAGCCACACTAGTCAGTCGCCATCTTGGGAGTTTACCCATTTGTTTTATCGCCAGCCGGGTGGCTAGGCGGTAAGAATAAATGCGTATGTGTGTGTCGGTGGGGGTGGGGGGTTCTTTACACAGCTGGTCCACTTCCCCAAGGTGCCAGGGGGTTGTGATTTGAAATTTGCCCCACATTTGGCTCGCTGCCTTGAAAATGCAGTCTGTCAAGCTGGCTATCTTTCATTCTGTATGATTTACTCTCGCCCCACCCCGCCGCTTGCTCAGGTGAGTTATTGACCTCGTACGTACGCACGCACGTACACACACGTTGTAGTCGTCAGTTGCTGTGGCTGTCAAAGAAGCATGCAATCAATACTCCGTACACACGTGATGTGATGGAAGCCAAGACAGGAAAAGACGGGATGTTTTGGGCTCAAAACACCGGCGGGGTGCAAGTCTTTATGACGGAAAGCGATGGGAAATGACAAGCGAAATGTCAAGAGAGCAGAGACAAACAACGGGGAGCGCTAATATATCCAGTCGGAGCAAATGCCGGCCCGATGGAGCGAGTGTGGGAGTGCGGCGGCTGGAGGACTCCGTGAGGGGAGGCGGAAAATAGAGTAAGTGCACCGGGAAGAGAAGGAGAGAATAGCGAGTGGGTGGCAGAGAGGATAATGCTATATATAATGACACCGCTTCGGGAATAGATCAGAGTGATTACCTAATGGCTCGCGTCGGCAAACACCGCCGCAGCCACCTGCTGACTGGAAGCGCACGCACACATATGGCAAAACCTATTCCCTTGGGGGGACGAAACACACATGCAAGGCCCGCCAATCTTCATGCTAACGCGGCTAATGCGCCACTAAAGAGCTTCGTCGGTCTGGGCCGCCGTGATAACGGCGAGCAAACAACACGCCGGCAACAACAAACACTTGAAAACGTCTGGCTTGCATCAAAGATGGCCGCTAATCAATTCAAGACACACTCGCACGTGGACCCGGCGCCGCGAATGCCAGCCACCGTCTTGCCACACTTTGCTCCTCGGATGCTTTTGTCCACTTGTTGGCGCGAATTTTATTGACGCAGATGAAGACAACGCGGCTCTGCTTGTGTTGCAGCCTTGCACCACACAGCAACATTTGGGATGGAGTCGATACCAAATAAAATCAGCTGCTTGGGTTTTTTATGCATTTCCCATTTTTATGCATTTCCCATTATGGGTTAGCATTAGCATTAATATAGTGGGCTAAAGGCAGCGTTTCAATCTAGATTCTCATTCACTTTCCTCATTACTATCCTTTAACAGTAGTCAGAAGTTGGATATAAGTGGAATGCCGCGCACTTGTGCTGCATTATTGATGGCTCGCAAGCTGGAGGGAGTGGCCTTCACGCACGCAGACAAGATGTTTGGTCAAGCTATAACAATGTAATGATGACTTATTAGAAGTTTCTCGCTGCCATGTTCAGCACACGCACACACATACACACGCGCACGCACGCACACACACACGCACACACACACACACACACACACACGCACACACACACACGCACACACACGCACACACGCACACACACGCACACACACACACACACACACACACAGCCAGTTGCATTCAACCTGCACAGTGGAGGAAAGAAAAGAGGTCACAAAAGAGCCCTAAAATGGCCACTTCAAACCAAAATGGCCGTCTTTTGGGTTCTTCTTTTTTTTCTGCATCTACCTATCATCATGTTGAGGAAAATTGCTTGTGGAAGCAAAATCTGAAAACAAAGATTGTGTGCCAAAAACTGAGGCAGGAAATGGAAAGGATTGGCCAAAAATGGCACCGACAAAGAGAGAGAGTGCAGGTGGTGGCATGCTTGCAACGAAACGAACGAAACAACAACATGAAAATTCAAACGTAACCTCGCTCTATTATGGTGTTGTCAAATTTAGCAGTTGAGCGGCTTTAAAATGTTGCGTTGCAGGGAGAAGGCGGCTTTGAAATATGGAGGGAAAAAGATGTCCGGCCCCCGTCTGCCACGAGACCATCTGCTGTCTGGGAAAAACTGGTCCCAGGGCAGCCACCTGCCATCAGCAATTCATACGGACACCAGACACATCCACCCAGACGCCTGTTGAAACACACACCGGAAATCCCAAACAGCCTGCGCAAATATTCCCTGCAATTTGCAAGCTCTCGAGATCTGTGTGTTCTCCACAGACAAACGCTTCGGTACGGCGAATGTCGACAAATATTTCAAACCTCCCTTAACAGATTGTTTGGCGCGCGTGCAAATATGTCGTTAGCCAAGCCGTCGGCATGCCTTGTGAGACCTTGCTTTTTCTGTTTGCCTTTTTCGCAGGGAGTCGATTCAAATGTTGCCGCAAATGAAGCGTCGAGTTTGTCGTGCAGATTTGCCACCATGCTCGGACGGCAAGCAATGACATGATGCCATAATCTTCTGAATATTTTTTTGGGTGTCCTGTAAGAGGTCAGGGATTCCTTGTTAGCCATCTCGCACAAGATCAGATTGAATTTCTTCCAATCAAACAAATGTGGCCTTTACACGATTACTGAATTCTGGCAAAATTCTTTCCTCAAACCCAATGATGGGGTTTTTTTTTGCCACCAGCACTTCCAATTCCATCAAAAACCCTCTTCAAAAGAGAGGATGAGAACTTAAGTCAACGCAACTCGTTTTTCTTGTCACTAGCTCGATATCGACTCCAGATGACGTCTGTGGAACAGCCGCCTGTTATACCACATTGACGTGTGGCAACGATGCTTTGGAGCAGGGGTCACCAACCTTTCTTAAAACGTGAGCTACTTCCTGGGTACTGATCAAGGCAAAGCGCTACTAGTTTGACACACTTCTGAAACAGCCAATTTGCTCAATTTGGCTTTCACTATGTTATTATTGTCATTTCCAGTTCACGTGTAAGTGTGATTTTAACAAGAATAGCAAAACTACAGTCAAACCTTGGTTTTTTACCACAATCCGTTCCATAAGGCGGTTCGAGAAGCGAATCAGTCGAATTCCGAATCTATTTTTCCCATTACAAATAATGGAAAAAATTTTAGTCCGTTTCAAGACAAAAGAAAACCCCGCCTTTTTAAGCATTTTTTTGTTCGGGCATATTTGTCCGATAGTGCAACTGCAGCGCACCGCCGAATGCGCAAACGTAGCGCGTCGCCCACCGCGCATCTGCACCACGCTGGTCGCATTATTGTGACAGAGCAGTCGCTGAAATTTAGAAAATATTTTTAAAGTCCTGTTGTACTTTCCAAAATTTAAGTGGACCTCAGTGCGCAGGGAGCTTAATTTGGTCCGATGGCGTAACCACAGCGCGCCGGGCGCTCACTGTCGTATTGCTTTTGTTTTAGGATGGCTTTACTGCTCCCACTTGCTTTCTTTGGAGGCATGATTAGAGGTTAGTACAATCCTCAAAGTAACGAAAATACAATAACAACGGAGTCCGTCGGCATCCGGGTCATGCGGTCGGGTTTTTTCGGGTCCTCCCGACTCATCTCGCGAGGTTCAACCTTTGAATTTTGTTCGACAACCGCAGCAAAAGAATCTCGAATTTTTTGTTCGAATTCCGATTTGTTCGAGAACCAGGACGTTCGAAAACCGAGGTTTGACTGTAAAATAAATAGATGCAGCTCAATGACAAGTGCCGCTATTTGAGCTAATTTTAGTACAGTCCTGCGGGTGACTCATGCGGTCCTCACGGACGACCTGGTGCCCGCGGGCATCGTGTTGGTGACCCCTGCTTTGGAGAATCATATTTGAAAATGCATATTAAGTCACACGAGTCTTGATTAGAAGAGCCAGTTAGCAAATACGCAGTGCGCCAGTTTTGCGAAGGACTTTTGTGACAAAACGAATAAGCATCATATGAAACAACATCAAAAAGTAGAATGGAAAAAACACATGTCTCTAAAGAACTCAACATGGTAAGCTAATTAAGAAAAGATAGGTTCCAAAGGAAGTCATGATTCAAACTTAAGCAGGAAGAGATGCTCCCAGACGGTTCGGTCCTGAATTTGCTCTGACTGGCGGCACGTTCTGGCACCGTTTCCTCCCAGTCTGAGGAAGACGGCGCCCGCTCGCTGGGAATGTTAAAGTCGGTGCAGGAGCCGCTCTGCTCCACTCTCCTAAATTGCCGGCCAACGGAGCAATTCAATTCTGCTCTTCGCTTGATACGGAGCAGAGTCGTGCCGCTCTAGTGGGAGAAGGGCGGGCGCGAGGCCTGGGTGCTCCCCGCCAGCTGTTTTGCGCCCTGCATTCAAGTATTCATGCAACCTGCTGCCAGGAAGCGGAAGCAGTGCACACTATCGCGAACAGGCTCCAGCAAATTAAGCTCACGCTTGAACAAAACGGGTGCACAATGAGAAGAAGACGGCGCATGTTTGTGGAACGCTGAAGCGTGTCATCGGGGCTGTGCTGATTAGGGAACGCAACCAGGGGATTAAACATCAGTCATGAAGCAGCATGTGCCTCGTTTGGAACGGACCGTTGGGAGCAAACTAAAGTTGGGCTTTCAACAAAGTGTTTGGCCTTTATAAACAAGGTTTAGGGCTTTCAATCAGCCTTTCCAGATCAGGTCGCAACCAAAGGTTAGGTTTTCAAGTTGGTATCGCTAAAGAGACGGAGGAGGAAGTCAAATGGTTGGCGTGAGACGGAGGAGAGCAACAGGGGGGATGGATGAGGATGACGCCAGAGGCCAAGGGAGCGAGCGAGAGCATCAGCGGCCTGGCAGGCAAGATGGCTGCAGGGGGGACCAAGCCCCCCCCTCTACCAAATATGGTCATCAGCTCTGTCCTACTTTCTCTAATGGGCTGAAGGCGCACCTCGTATGATACAGGAAGTGCCATCTACGGTTGGGGGGGGGGGTCGCATCTATTTTTTGTGTGTGTGTGCGTTTGCGTGTGCGTGCGTGCGTGCGTGCGTGCGTGCGTGCGTGCGTGTGTGTGTGTGTGTGTGTGTGTGTGTGTGTGTGTGTGTGTGTGAGAGAGAGAGAGAGTCTAAAGCAAGAGATAGAAGCCAGGCTACACTTTTGTTCTCCGAGTGCCACCAAATAAGAACTTGCCTCGAGTTTAGCTCGTCAGTGTGGAGTAGCAAAACACAACACGCGAATCCATGTGGAGACTGTAATACATCACATTTAATGGGAATGAAAGAAATCGCTTTGATTGGCCTTGACTGAAATGGTCTGTGAGTACCCCCACAACAGCGCAGCCCTCCACCTTGCAGATCCCACCTCCGCACCGAGCCCTGAAATCATTCTGCCACTAACAAAGGTTGGGAAATCCTCAAAATCGGGGGGCCAGCTAGACTTAAACTGTGAGGAAATGCTTCCCGTTGGCTCTGAGAAAACAAACAGAAGGTTGTCATCTAGGCAGGACTGCAGCAGAAAGCAGCGCCACCACCTATCTAACTCATTCATTCCAGATGTCCTTCACAGGTCGAAGTTGCTATGCCCGTTGCCATGACTGTCCAGCGCCTCGCATCGCATTCCCGCCTGAATGATGCCATTAAATGAGATGCGCTGCTTCAGAGCAAGGGAGCCTCTCTCGCTGTCGCTCTCGTGACATGAGCAGCATAACAAGCACATACCTTCCCGGAGCCGCATTCCCGCAGCCGCACTGTACTCGGCTACGGCTTGAAACATACACGTTGGCCCGGTGAGTGAGACGAGGCTGAACGTGACCAAATGCTCGGCTGCCTTTGCGCCGGCACGTGTACACGGACACATAAAAGGAAGTGTCGAGGAAAAGGGGATCTTGAAAAAGCAGAGGCGGTCGCCAGGGGCCCACGATGCTCGGTGACGACGTGGGCGGACGTTCAGCGGATACAACACATGTCAACACACCGTGGGCAAAATGATAAAAAAGAGAGATAAAGTTTTGAAAACAATTTTCATCAGTGGTTGCAGAAGTGTACACATTCTCATACCGTAAGTGGGGAAGCGGCTGCCTTCACAATGAACCAACTGAATTTCCATTCACAATACTGGAGACCAGAATCCTCTAATATGGCGCAACAGTGACTTTTGCAATAACTGGTAAACTGATGAAAAGATGCAAAAACTGGTCAGAGGCACTGCCACCGAAGGTGCCGACGGAATTTCTGGCAATTAAATATGGAAACTCGGGTCTTCTTCATATTGTATGTCGGGGCTATGAGGTAAAGTGGTGGGAGATTAGGCCGCTATCATTAGATAGGTCGTCAAATTGTTGCTATTGCTTTCCTTATCTGTGGCACTCTTTCCACACTTTCTAGTTGAATCCACATTGTCGCACAGGTTAGGCAAAGTCCCTCTATTACGTGAGCCCAGTTAAGATAGTATAAGACCACAGAAAAAAGTACAGTGAAAAAGTGTTACTATGTTGAGTTGTACATGTCACATCAATGGCGTAAGACCTTTTGAAACAATGTACCTTGGTCTCAATATCACATCTCAACAGGCTAGTGGCTAGTATAGACTATTGTCATTTCCAGTATAGACATTTTCTAGCCACTGAATGCAAGCCCACGCACGCCATAACCGCCCGCAGACTATAAACGCCGGCGCGCCAAAGGAGCGCTTGTTTTATGGTACATAAATGGAGACGTGATTTGCATCAAAAGCAGAAGCTTTTAAAACAGCAAGCAAGATAGCTTAGCAGAGAGCAGGGGTCACCAACCTTTCTTAAACCGAGAGCTATACTTCCTGGGTACTGATTAAGGCAAAGGGCTACCAGTTTGACATACACTTCTGAAATAGCCAATTTGCTCAATTTAGCTTTCTCTATGTGTCATTATTGTCATTTCCAGTTCACATGTAAGTGTGATTTTAACAAGAACAGCAAAAATACAGTCAAACCTTGGTTTTTGAGCACGATCCGCTCCAGAAGGCGGTTCGAGAAGCTAATCGGTCGAATTCCGAATCTATTTTTCCCATTACAAATAATGGAAAAAAATGTTAATCGGTTTCAAGACAAAAAAGAACCCCCCGCCTTTTTTAAGCATTTTTTCATTTGCGCATATTTGTCCGATCACGCAAGTGCAGCGCACCGCCGAACGCGCAACCGTAGCACGTCGCCTACCGCGCAACTGCACCGCGCTGGTCGCATTATTGTGACAGAGCCGTGGCTGAAATTTAGAAAACATCTTTAAAGTCCTAATGTACTTTCCAAAATTTAAGTGGACCTAAGTGCTTAGGGAGCTTAATTTTGTCCGATCGCGCAACTGCAGCGCACCCCCGAGCCCGCAAAAGTAGCGAGTCGCCGACCACGCAATTGCACCACGCTGGTCGCATTATTGTGACAGAGCCGTCGCTAAAATTTAGAACATATTTTTAAAGTCCTGATGTACTTTCCAAAATTTAAGTGGACCTCAGTGCGCAGGGAGCTTAATTTGGTCCGATGGCGCAACCGCAGCGCGCCAGGCACTCACTGTCGCATTGCTTTAAGAGCGTCTTTGTGTTGTAGGATGGCTTTACTGTTCCCACTTGCTTTCTTTGAAGGCATGATTAGGGGTTAATACAATCCTCAAAGTAACGAAAATACAATAACAGAAAATGTCTGCAGGGTCTAGAGCATTCTCTATTCGGGCTCCAGAGCTTTGGAATGCCCTACCAATGGATATTAGAACTACTACCTCAGTAGAAACATTTAAGACACGTTTAAAGACACATTTCTATGAGATGGCCTTTAACTAACTTGTGATGGCCGATTTGGCCGGAGTTTGTTCTGTTCTCTCTGCCCACCTCCTCCCTGGCTGGGGAGGGGGTTAGGTGGCTCAAAAGCGGATAGCGGCTGGCTGGATTCTCGGGGACCAGTTCGGGATGGGGGAGCTGCGGCTCGGCCCCCTTGAGGACACTGCCAGGACAATCGAGGGCACCTCCGACATCCATTTTTTTTTCATTGATTTTCATATTATGTATTACTTGTGTACTCTCTGCATCCATTATAACCTGGTGATCCTGAAAGGGGGATCCTTCCATCTGTGGTCCCTTCTCAAGGTTTCTCATTTTCCCCTGGTAGGGTTTTTTTGAGTTTTTCCTTGCCCTTTTGGGAGCTTATGATCAGGGGATGCTTTGAGAATAATTGTCAATTTTGGCTATGTGAAGCCCTTTGAGACTGTTTGTGATTTAGGGCTATACAAATAAACTTGACTTGACTTGACTTGACTTGACTTAACAACGGAGTCAGTCGGCATCCGGGCCGCGCGGTCGGGTTTTCTCGGGGTCTCATCTCGCGAGGTTCGACATCCAAATTATTTTTGACAACCGAAGCAAAAAAATCTCGAATTTTTTGTTCGAATTCCGATTTGTGAGAGCCGGGACGTTCGAAAACCGAGGTTCGACTGTAAAATAAACAGATGCAGCTCACTGCTAAGTGCCGCTATTTGAGCTAACTCTCATGCGACTCATGCGGTTCTCACGGGCGACCTGGTGTCATGCTGTCATGTGTCGTCCGGATCACTTCCTGTTTTATTGTGTACTTTTCCTCTCGTTCCAGTCGGTGTGTCCTTCCCCTGTGCGTCCGGTCACGTGAACCCCTGATTCCCAAGTGTGTGCACCTGCGTCAATGACCAACTGTCTTCACCTGTGTGCCCCTCCTGTGTCCATATAACCCGCGTCTTTCCCCGTGTCCAGTGCCAGTGCGTCTTGCCTTGTGAAAGAACACTAGCGATCACGAAATCCTCGAGTCCCGCCTAGAAGCCTTGTTTGATCACCCATGGTAACTTGGTTACATCACTATCTTGTTATAGTATTTCCCTCGGTTCGAGGCGCTTTGATTTCCCCTTTTTTCTCCCTCGGTTCGAGGCGCCTTAGTTTCCCCTTTTTTTCCCTCATATTGAGGCGCTTTTTGTTATTACTACCAGTGGAGACAATAAACACATCTTTGGACAGTGGCAACTCTGCATTCGAGTCCTCTCCCTGCTCCGCGCCTGACACCTGGTGCCCGCGGGCACCGTGTTGGAGACGCCTGGCATAGGGGGTAGTCATTATAGGCTAGCGTTCATGCTGGTAAAGCTTGAATGACAACAAACCCCAAAATGGTGGCAGCGAAGCCATGTATGAAAGCGTAGCCGGTGCGCTGGCGTGCTTCGTAGCGCGTCACCTTTTTAAGCAGCCGCGCTTTCACTTCCAATCCCATCGCCAGGCGAAAATGCAAGTTGCCCCGGAAAAGACGTTTCCATTTCGGCGGGGAGATAGTGTGCGGATTTGATCTGTAGCTCCCGGAAGTGTCCAATGAATAGGTATCGCATAAAGATGAAAAGAATATTACATCAAAGAAAAAGCCAAGTATGATCTCACGGCCCGATTCAGCTATTTGATGGCAACGCATTATACCGGGCAGCATCCATCTTTGGGGTATGGACAGCTACTTCTCGTTTAATACACAAATTTGCCTCTAACAATGTTAGTAATCTTGATATTAATTAACGTGAAGACACTGATCATACTAATGACTAATAATACACGTGTTTTTGACCATTAACATGAGAGCCAAGAATGCGACGTCACATGTTAATGATTCTGTGTGTGTGTGCGTGTGTGTGCGTGTGTGTGTGTGTGTGCGTGTGTGTGTGTGTGTGTGTGCGTGTGCGTGTGTGTGTGCGCCCTCCACGACACCTCGCGGTGACAACGAGCTCCCAGCGAGAACGCGAGTCATAACAGAGCAGCAGGAAGGTGGGAGGGGAGGATATTACCTCGGAGCGCGCGCTCACGCACACGATGCAGACACAATATGACACCGTGCTAAAGTCATATCAAGGTCCTGATTTGGATTGGCTATCATCTCTGACCTCCCTCTCCATCCTCATTAGTGGGACGAGACAGCCTCCACGGGCGGGGCAGCGCCGCGCACAAAGACGTCACGTCGCCTCAGCGCCGCCAAATTGCCGCCGCCATAATTGATTGATTGATTGACATCTGGAGGCGTGATCGTCTCTTTACTAATACGGCTGCAAAAAAACTCCGCACCGACCTCCAAGAATCTATACAATTGAAGCGTTTTGGGTGTTTACTGTCCGTAGCAAAAACTATGAAATAAGCAAAACCATTGGATTGGAAAAACAATGAAATAATATAAAAATGAAATGCTTTTTCAAAAACTAACTGAAACTATGGGTTCCAAGCAAATGAAGGTCCAGTTCTTAATATTGGCCATGGTGGGGCTTCAAAGTCAACTAGAAGCAAAAACAATCAAAAGAACACATAAAAATGCTGCCAGCACGCTCCTTTATTTCTATTTTGAAATGTCAGGTGTCAAAAGGCCCTCCAAACGGGGAAGTTTGAAGCCGACGTAATCCGCCGACATTGTTTGCCGCCACCGGGCGGCCTCGCTTTTAATTTGAAAGCTTAGCTTCAATGACAAACAAAGAACAGTCGAATAAAAAAAAAAGCATTTAAGGGGCTCACTCGATCTTAACCTGGAGGACAAAAGCTTTCATTCCTCTTCTGTGGGCCATTCATTCTAACCCGTAAGGCGTCAATGATGTCATCTAAGGCACATTTAACGGCCTCGCGCTCACAGGTAGACGACCACCCGCCGCCCGTCTGCACTTGAAGAACTAAGTATTCCCGGTCGCTACATTCAGAAATATGTCGCACGTATTTAAAGGATCCAAGCAGGCGTGAAAGCTCACGCCTGCCTATGAGCTTTGACTGGCACTCGTATTGTGTGCCGCTTTCAGCGGGACGCATTAGCCGCCTGCCAAGTCGCTCGATGATGAAGAGCACTCGCTCATTGACTGCAAAAGGCAAGGATTAGCGTGCGTGACATCATAGAGGCCCCAAAACAACAAAAAAAGGTGTCCGATGAGAGCCGTTACAGCCCGAAGACGGATTAATTGGGTTTTTGGCTCTTGGCTTTTTGGTTCCACGCGTATATCAATGAGTGAATACTCGTACTGGAATCTGTCTAGGGGAAAAAAATTATATTAAATGTCACTAATTACAATTAATTTGCACTTTTTTTTCATTCAAATCAATGACCATAGCCTTAGCCACCAATGTGCTTCATGGCTAAGTCAATAAGATGATGTAATAATTGTGTTTTTTGCAATGAATAAGCGTTCTTATATTGTCTACATGTGCCATCCACCGTTAGCGTTCAAAAGCCCTTTGCTTCGGAAACCACATCTTGAAGATGATTTTTCGTTCTGTGGAGGCAGGGCTTCTAACGATAATTGTCGTGACACATACTAGTTGTGTTTACGTTTCAGGAATCACACTAGTAATATTTCTGGAAATATTATCTGGAAAATAAAGACCATCAAAGTGCCTCTTGTTTTGTTTTGCTTTGCTTTTTGGGGCTTTTTTTCACTGAGATGAGGAAAACTCTGCTTGTTAAGTTCATATATTTCCTTTTCTTACGCGCTTTTGTTGAAGACACTTGACAGAGGAAATTGAGGCATTGATCCGATGTTGCATCAACCTGCTAGAACAAAATAATAATAATAATAATAATAAAAAGAAAATATTGACGTTTTCTCCGTGTGCCTATTTTGACAAACTTTTGAATGCAAATGATGGCACATGGTCAGTCGCGCAGTTGATGATTCTGAGAAAACAAATGATGTTCCTTCAATCTTCTCAGTCCATTCAGTAAGTGCTCAAAGAAGCAATTTTTGGATCATGCTTGCAAATTTCTCTTGTTTAACGTCAACATTGTTTTGATTGAACACATTTGCAAGGGCAGCTCGTTGCAATTGTCACGGCAACAGCGAGTCCGAAAAGAAAACGCTCAGTGGCATTTTCAGACTGAACTTGGGCTTGTGTTTTGTGACACAGCACCCCCAAGGATATTCCAGGATATGTGACGGTGAGCAAGTCAAGATTTGAAAGGGAACGAGTTTCATAAAAAGTGCGATGACTTTGGATGACCTACAAGGATGTGAATCTCAGAAAAACCAAAGACGTTTTGTTGCCTTGCTGCTTAAAGACCCAGGTGCACATTTTGATTGGTTCAATTACAGGGGGAAATGGTGTAAAACATGAGAAGGGGATAGGGAGCATGGGAGGGCGCCACTCAGGCAGGTGCAGTTGCAAATACAAATTGTGGCGCACCTGCCTGAGGCGGCGCTCATTAGGCCATTAACTGGGCGACACTGGCTCCTTCGTCGGCGAGTTGGAATTTGGGGAACGCAAGATCCCGCGCGCGTTACGAATCTTACGACGCCTTTACGACGCTTACGACGCAAAACCACTTGGCTTTAAATATATGAGATAAAATACGAAAAAAATATTAAAAATAATATCAAAAATAATATATGTGACGTGTGTCGTAAACACGAAACAACGTAACTCGAGGCCATCGTAAACCGAGGACCTCTTGTGCGTAGAGTCAATTTTGCATTAAAGCTGACAGATCATGGTTATAAATCCTTCCTTTTTACATTTTACTCATTCAGATGTGGTAAATATAAAGTAGAACAGCAAATATTTTGTCTGAATTCCTCATCATCATAGTATCAGAGGCCCTTCTTTTACCCCTTAAAGCAAGGCGTTTTAGTGCGGTCTCTTTAAATGCAAATGAGATAGTGCTTCACACCCCACCCACTCCAGGCCGCAAGATGTGTGCCTCCATTTCCGGTCGGACATATTTGTCATTTTTTAGTGGAGGTAGAGTTTACTTGCCCGCAAACCTTTTGATTGATTGAAAGATGTCAACAGCAGAAGACTTGACATCCAACCGTACATAACACAAAATAAATCCCCTCACAATATTCATGAACACGTCTTGTAAACAAGCACTGCAGTCAAGCTAAGAAGTCAGCTAATGCTAGCGCTAGCGTTAGCAAGAAGCTAACAAATGCATTTAACACACTATTATGTTCCCCAAGAATAAAACAGCATCTTTGATGCAATTCATCGGATACAACTGCTCAAAATACATCCACAGGAAGCGAAAACAGAGCACACAACACTAAAATCAAAGACCGATGCTAATGCTATGAAAACAAGGGCATCATAGAATTATCCATCCATCCATTTTCTGAACCGCTTAGTCCCCACGGGGGTCGCGGGCGTGCTGGAGCCTATCCCAGCCGTCATCGGGCAGTAGGCGGGGGACACCCTGAACTGGTTGCCAGCCAATCGCAGGGCACACAGAGACAGACAACCAATCGCACTCACACTCACACCTAGGGACAATTTGGAGTCTTCAATCGGCCTACCAAGCATGTTTTTGGAATGTGGGAGGAAACCGGAGTGCCCGGAGAAAACCCACGCGGGCCCGGGGAGAACATGCAAACTCCACACAGGGAGGGCCGGAGGTGGAATCGAACCCGCACCCTCCTAACTGTGAGGCGGACGTGCTACCCAGTGCGCCACCGAGCCGCCACTCATAGAATTATATGAACGTGAAATACAGTGTATTATTTTTGTGTCATCTCAAGTTTACTGCTTTGCTGAACCCATCGTTTCCATAGATTGAAGGAATTGAACCATCAACGAAACTAAGTCTTTTGGCGAATCCTTCTCTATACTGACAAAAGATTTCTGAAACACTTGTCCTTGAACAAGCAGGACTTTGCCCAAAGATGTGGGAACTTGAAAAATGAAATTTGACCAGGCACTTCTTTGAGGTTCTGATGATGTGGGACGGTACAATGAGTTGTGTGGATTGTTGCGTCCAACAACGGAACCTTTTGATCTCTCCACTTCGGCATCCTTGAGTTGTTTGCGAAACCGTTTATCAACACCCATTACCTTGTTTGGTAATCCCGCCCCAAAGACTGTGACGTAATAGATAAAAATATGTAATAGAAAATGGAGAAAACTGTACGGAGTAAAAAATAGCCCCAAAACAGATCATATAAGTACCTCTACAACACCTTGAGGGATAGATTACACTTTTCTACAACCTTGGAGACTCCAAGTGCACAATAAAATAAATATAAAAACAAAAGAAGTGGATATTTCCATGATATGTCTCCTTTAAGAACAAGAAAATGATCGTTTTAATTTTTGGTATGATTTCAATAGTCTAACTTTAAAAATGAACTACATAAATACAACTATTATTAATAATACGTAATACTTGTATTGGTAACGATAATAATAATAATAATAATAATAATAGTAATAATAATAATAATAATAATAATAATAAAGGCGGCTCGGTGGCGCACTGGGTAGCACGTCCGCCTCACAGTTAGGAGGGTGCGGGTTCGATTACACCTCCGGCCCTCCCTGTGCGGAGTTTGCATGTTCTCCCCGAGCCCGCGTGGGTTTTCTCCGGGCACTCCGGTTTCTTCCCACATCCCAAAAACATGCTTGGTAGGCCGATTAATCACTCCAAATTGTCCCTAGGTGTGAGTGCGAGTGCGAATGGTTGTTTGTCTCTGTGTGCCCTGCGATTGGCTGGCAACCGGTTCAGGGTGTCCCCCGCCTACTGCCCGATGACGGCTGGGATAGGCTCCAGCACGCCCGCGGCCCCCGTGGGGACTAAGCGGTTCAGAAAATGGATGGATGGATAATAATAAAATATTTTTAAATCATACAAATAAAACATTCTGAAGACGAAATTGTGGAAATATTTAGAAAGGGACAGAATCTAAATTGTAAACAGATTATACCCCCCCCCCCCCCCCCAATCACCCACAATTTCCCAAAGTCAAATTAAAAAAACAAAATATGCACACAATGGAAGTCACGCCACAACAGCGTTTTCCTTCCTGCCCTTTAAGGGCAAAAATCTTGCCATGGTCATTTGAATCACGTGACAGTTCACTCATCAGCTCGCCGCCTCCCATGAGCTAGTACAGCCACGTGACAACTCATTCAAAGCTCCCTCAGTGACAAGTGTGACCCTCAAATGATCCACGGCCTTGAATATGCTCGTTTTCCACCAAGTTTGCGTCTGGCAAATGACGGCTCGCCGGCACCAAATGCTGATGATGAGAGGCGACAATGGCGACGCCCGCGTCCTCGCGGCGGCACCCCCCGTGTCACCTTCCACCTGTCACTCAACATTATAATCAGCACACACGCATCTTGCGGTCCAGTGATTAGCCCGACATCACGAGGAACACGAACGAGCCGGCAAGGGACTGGGCGGGTACGCTTCGACAACAAAGTCAATAAAGATCCAAGACACGCTTGGGCACAAAACACTTGCACGTTAATGAGAGTGAGGGGTTCAGAGTCATATTTTCAAATCATTCTAAAGAAGAACAATAGAGGCAAGGTGCCTGTGGGAGATCACTATTTGAAATCCACGGTGTCATCATCGCTCTTGCTCGCTCTCTCCACCTCAAACTGGAGATTAGCAGTTTGTTAAGAGCGAAGCTTTCATTTCTTACAACTTTGCTTTATACGAGTAAAGGCTATCTACAATATTTCCTCACAGTGGCAGGGGTGTTTATTTACGCAACACCTGTAAACATCAAGCTTTGGTTAGCTGTAAGGCATTTATTAAGAAAAAAATATTTTTTTTCCGCATCATGTTTTATGTATTCGTCCTATCATACAGAGCATTCCTTTATATACTGGAGTGGCTGGTGGGATGTATCTGATCGCTCTTACAAGGTAATTATTACAGGTGAGGCCTTCTTTTCTTTCCATTATAATGGATTTTTTTTTTTTTTTATTGAGAGGAAGGCATTTATTTATTTATTTATTTATTTATTTATTTATTTATTCAATAATAGTACATTTACAAAAGAGCAATTGATAAAAGGTGCCTGCTGGACATAACTGTGTTTGTTGTCAGGAATGAGTTGAGCCAGGGCGACCAAATGCAGCTTGAACCAGGATTTATTGCAGGGAAAAGGAGTTGGAAGGGAGGCAGGTGGGGAACCGACGACACAGATGGGAGGGAGACTCACGGCCAGCAAAACAGACAGACTGACCGACATGAAGTCCCCTTGGACAAGTTTAAAATTCTGACCGTGAGCCTTCAGACAGACCGAGGGAAAACCAGATGACAAGAACAGGAACACTGGGCACGAACAGGAATGGACACAACAGTAGACACCGACAGGGAGAAACACACGGGCAGGGCTTAAATACACAGGGTAACAAGAGGAAGCAGGTGACAGACATTACGGTAACGAAAGGGGTGTGGCCGAGCGAAGTGCAGGCCGAGCGTGCTGTGGCACGGGCGTGACAGTTTGTACTCCTATTTTATTTCTCTTCTGCCTCCCCCCTTTAACATTTTCCATTACCATGTCTTTCTTTTGATGCCTCTCCTCGATTAAAAGGCTGCAGATTGGGGAGAAAAAGCGCCGCAGGGGTCCGGAGCCGAGACCTCCCTTCTTCACTAGATGGAGGACAAACCCTTCCACTTGCCGCAATTTTTTTCCTTAGCTCATCCAACCTTCTTCCCGGGCGCCTCTTTCACGTGTCTCCATTCCATCACTGACATCCAACCCCCCACCTTCTTGCCTCGCTTCTCCCTTGTTCCCTCATCTCCGATTCCCTCGTCTTGCTCTCATCAACCGCAGTCTTCCTTTTCACACACACACAGTGTCTACGAGTGGCCTGCACTCCGCAAACGCCCACCCTCCCACGCTTCCTTCCTCCCGTTACCTGTTTATCCACAGAGAAAAAAGGCGGAGGTCAATAACGCAATCTCGCTCCTGCTCCCGGACTGTCTGCGCTCTTTACAATGTTGCACCATCCGGAAATAATGAAGGCAGAGGCAGGTGGGTCGTCGGAAGGTATTTATCTGAGGAGGTCTTTCTTTTTTGTAAACATTTAGATAATGGACTCAAACATCATATTTGCTTCCATAGTGGCTGAGGGGTTATCAACAACGGTTACTCAACTGCCAAGTAGTTATGTGTCACAAGGTGCTTTATTCGGAGCAGGCCTTTTATTTTTTCTATTTCATTCTATTTATTCTATTTTATTTCCTCATACTGGTCTGAGGCCATTGATTTAGGAACATGTGCCAATATTGTAACCGATTAGCTTACATCTGTCACAACTCAAAGTCATAAGTCAAAGTCTCCTTTATTGTCAATTCCTCCGCATGTCAAGACACTCAAAGAGATCGAAACTACGTTTCTCACTATCCCAGGGTGACAAGACAGAGTTCACAACGCGCATACAAGTAAACAACACAGGAAAAATAAAACAAGAAGATGAACAATAAGAGTGATAGCACGCTAGCCGCTCCCGATGCACAGCAGAGTCCGGAAAGATGACAGTCAACCAGGCCACTGTGAACACGAGCACACAGCAGGCACGTACTGTCCGGTTCGTGGATCCTATCAGGCGAACCCACCCCATCTTGTCGTCCCGCGAACGAACGTACGCCAGGAGAATGGAAGGCGCGGCTTTGCGAGCTGGGTTGGCCGCAAGCCTGGCCCGACGTCTCTGCGCTGGCCCCTCTTCCGCTGCCTCACAGACCCGCTGCCGACGCATTCCAACAATGCTCTAGGACGGAGCAGTCCGAGCTCACGACGCAGTCCACCCGGGGGGGGAAGAGCAGGCCAGTCCGGCGTCGCTCCATGACGAAGCAGTCCGATCGCCCTTAATCTCTCCGCACCAAAGTCCAGAACGCCATAAAACCCACTTCCGCCGATGTTGAGCAGAACATGCCCGCCGCACTAGTAGCACGACGTATCACACGAAACGAACATACACAAAACTGCCGGACAAACTCAGTAAACACTCACAAAACACCGAACGGGACAGAGAGTGGCCGCTGCGTGTGCACGCGCCGCCATCAACTCGTCCCCGGTTGCTTTATTATGTCTGTTACCATGGTTTCTGTTCGCGTCGCCCCTCCCCTCCTGTGTTACCTCAATCAATGTAATCACAGTCACCTGCCTCTTGTTACCTGTTTTGTATTTAAGTCCTGTCTGCCCCTCACTCCCCGGTCGGTTCGTTGATGTCTTCACGTTTGATGTTGTTCTTGGTTCTTTTGGTTCCTGTCTTTGTAAGTTCTGTTTCGGTTATCCAGTCTGCCGGTCGGTCCGTTAAGTTATGTCAGTTTACCGGTTCTGTTAGTTTGTTCCCCTTATCCTCTCTTCCAACCACCTTTTCCCTTAATAAACCCTGGGCCAAGCTGCGTTTGGTCGCCCTGCTCCATTCCGACCCTGACAACATCATGGCCAGAGGCATTCATTTACTCTGTGACAAAAAAAGTCAAGAATTTGTCGTCATTTGCTTGGTAGGTGAGAGGACTTCATTGGTACAAATGCATTTTTCAAAAATGGATGAACTCAAATATTATTATTCTTCATCTAGTGAGCGGCGGTGAGCATTCGTGTTCAAAACCCTCGAGAGCAGCAGGCGTCTATTACTCATGAAGGACTTATTGGGGCGAGGACTTTTAGTCTTACAAATGCATTTTTATAACAATAAATAATATATAGCCCATTTGTGCATAAAGTGCCACTTGTTTATGAACCTGCTGGTAGACCCAGACGTCGATTCATTTAAATGTTGCATATGTGCGTTACATTCCCGTCGAATGTCTTTGTTAAAAATAAGTTCATGACACGCTTGTGCATGTGTGCCACCACAAGTTTGTAATTAAATGACGTGTCCGGCCATGCGCCGGGAAGAAGCGAGCCCGGTAGCCGCAGCGGCGGATTAACATGACAGCCGTCAGCACCTCTGGCGTCGTGCCCTTTTTGCGCCGTGACTAGTCGTGCTCTGTCACCAAGTGTCACGACACAGCATGGCGGGCGGGCGCACGCCGCGCAAGCGCTCCTATGGTAATACCTTCACGTTGGATGGCAGGACGATATTGAGCTGACTGTTAGAATGGGCTCAACATGGGCTCCATGGACTGCTTCCAAAGGAGAGACGGACCCCCCCAAATGATCGTGGAATTTATTTATTGGACACCAATAAAACAATATACTTCCATCACTCAGATCTTGTTTGTCATTTGAGTCATAAAAAATACTGCTTCCATCTTTGGTGTTTCACTATGGCAACCAAAACCCAGACAGAATCTCTCGCTTGGCGCTGGCCTTTATTGGCGCAATAATGTCACAGAAGAACTGGCGTTCTGGATCGGTGCCCGCGCGCACATTTGTGCGTCTGCGCATCGCGATGACAATCAAATACGAAAATGTACATGGCTGTCATATCTCATTTAATGCACCGCTTCTCTCACCAGCAATTTTGCCGTTCGCTCGGCCGCCGCCGTCCGTCTATCTCTTCCAATCTGTTACTGTCTCACCGATACGTATTTCCCTGGCTTAAGCCTGGGAGACATGCAAATGCCTCTCAGATGTGCTGACACAAGGATATTTTTCCCCTGCCGTCATAGGCAACGAATGCCGGCTCGCAAATTATGCCACTGTGTTGGGCAGGTGACACCAGCAGCCACTAAAAAGTCAAAACAGATCAAAATGGCTACCATGTTTTTTTTTTGCTGTCTCAAACAGGTTTCATTCAATCCTGAGCTGACAATTAACATCTCAAGATGTCCCCCCTCCACATAGCTGGGGGGGAATGTGAAAGGGCACAGCAAGACGCTAGCGTGATCATAATGCTGATTTCAAGACTCCTGGCAACTACAAATTCAAGCGGGTGTCTTGCCATTTTGACGTGATTCTGATTCTGCAAATTGAATCATCTGATAAAACAAAGAAGAAATGAAGAATATGTGAAGGAGCAAAAAGTGAAGCGCAACTATAACTATATTTGCGACTTGATTTGTTCTGTTGATCACTGTACTCCAAGGACAGCAACTTTCCTTTTGGAAGGTCAGACATCAGACTTGATAGTTTTTGCAAACGCAGGAAAGCAAGCAGGAGAAAGGCAAAGCGGGTACAAGGTGGCAACATGGCGACAAAATGCTAGCCAGTTGTCCATGATGCTAGCCAACTTGTCCATGAACTCAACTCTCAAGCGTGTGTCGGCGCACCGGAACACTCCAGTTTAGCCCGTTCTGCTCAGATGCTCGCCGGTGCTGAGAGTCCACAAGCAGGTGTGACCGAAGGCAGGCAGCAGAATTGCGACAAATGATGGGGGCAAGATGGTGTAGCAGAGAAAGCGAACTGCGAGGGTCGCGGGAGGAGTTGGTGGATTTATGTGGAGGAGGAATTCTCCACGGGGAAGTCAGATAGCATCGCTTGTTGGGATATAGCACAAGATAGCTGGTGAAGAGCGAGGGCCGGCCTGGATGGATGTTACGAAACAGAGCCAAACCCACAAGGCGGCGCCGGCGCTGCATTAGCACGCTGCCAGACGCTTTTTACTTTGAACAGTCCTTGCCAGAAACAGAAAGCAGAAAGCAAAGCGTCACGCTCTGTAAATGACGCAACAATTGGGTGGTGGGCGCAAAGTGGGAGGTTGCTTCCTTTTAACTGGCTTGTGCAATCCGCAAGTGCAACCGGGACAAGAATGACAATGACGCGGGACAAAATGACTATGCAGAGCCCCCCGTGCAAACCTTGCGGTACCTTTTATGGAGACTCGTTAGCAGCATTCTACGATGATCAAATGTCACGACATTAAGGGCCCATTTGTCACTGTTACTTGGGCCATTGGGAGCCGAGTGGTTCACATAGGGGATCAATTCCTAATCAATGCTCCATTCCCTTGGACACTCACAGCTAAAGCCAGATTTTGAATTGAAACAGGCTTTCAGTCCATCCGTTTCTACACTGCTTATCTAAAAAAGTACTTCAGCTGACATCAGGCCCGAGGCAGACGAACGAACAAACAAACTCCTGTTCATCCCTATGAAGGAGACGCAGAGCGCACACAGGTGGTCCTGAGCATCTTCAAGCTCAGGACACGCCCCCCAGGGAGACCCCGCTAGGCACGTCCAGCAAGGCAAAGGCGAAAGGTTTAGCACCTGACATGGTGTGTTGTCGTGTGAGATGACACCGTGCAGGCTGCATGTCGCCTGTGCTGCCTTCTGCTGGAGAAAGAAGGCGAGATGAGTGCAGATGGGCATGGACGGATGGGATGGAGGGATGGATTAGGTCACAGATGGATGCCGTGGATGGTTGATAGGGAAGACAAGGGATCTTTTTAACCATGAAAACATTGATGCTTTGGGCTAACTTCCACGCCGTTAGCTAAATGCTGATGCGCCATATTTACTACTGTGCTAAGAACCTGACTGGGTTCAAACTCCATTGGCATTTCTTCAACATATATGGCACACTAGTTGGATGAACACGGCTGGACGGATGGATGATGAACAGGTGGGTGGAAATGGACGGGTGATGCATGTGGATGAATAACGTACATGAATACTGGTGGATGATTAGCTAGAGTGGACGAATAGATGGTTGTGCGGAAGGAAGGAAGGAAGGAAGGAAGGAAGGAAGGAAGGAAGGAAGGAAGGAAGGAAGGAAGGAAGGAAGGAAGGAAGGAAGGAAGGAAGGAAGGAAGGAAGGAAGGAAGGAAGGAAGGAAGGAAGGACAGGCAGCGCGCAGTGCGGCCAGCGGTCAGGCCTCTCAGGCGGCATTTCAAGCCAGCCAAACGGCAAACGTGAAGGGACATGTGTCATTACCACTTAAAACGACTTCACTTGCCGGATGAGCAACAGCGGTACAAAGTCTTCTTTTGGCACGTCGGCCCGCCAGCGCAACTTTGACTAATAACTCCTGGCCGGGCTGGGCCGGGGCGGGCGGCAGTGACGGATGCGCTTGCATGATTTATTTGGCTGCGCGTTTCTTTTTTGGCCGGCTGGGCGTCACGTGACGAGCCCTTTCAATTCATTAACGTGGGTTCGCCAAGATGATGACTGTTTATGAACGCGTGCCCTTGAAGAGCGAGAAGGCTTTTTAACACGCATTGCCGAAGGAAGACTCTATGAAAAAGGATTATCCCGCAATTATGGGGGAGGTGTCGGATGCCTGTAAAAACCCCAAAAACATTTGCGACCGCCATCTCCCTTTCAGCTTCATCCGCCTCGGAAAGTCTTAACGGCTGTTAGTGATTCGTGTAAGGCTTTCAAAGCGACACGCCGCTCGGGTTTGTATTCAGTTGAGCTCAAAGGAAGGATGCGCATTCGGGGAGAGGCACAACTTGAAATAAGCAAATGCAGAGCCCCGCCCCCAGATCATTCGCAGGGGATTTAATCGCATTAAACGTTTAAGAAGTGTGTTATCATTATTAAACTAACAAATTGCGAACACTAAAATTGGAAAAACATCGTTTCACAAAAAAATTTAGTGCACGGGTCATGTTGAAAACTCCGGCTGGCCTCCGAGCGTGGCAGGTGGCCGCTTACGAATAAAGCTTCGACATAAGCGGCCTTCCCTGCACCTCGCCGTCCGTGTTTGAAAGTGGCGCACTTAGCAAGGGTCAACTTGGAAAGATTTTCTAAAGTGATGTTTGAAGCGCATCCTCAAGAGCCAGTGTAGGAATTTACCCGAGCCACATGCTGCTTCGCCATGACCATGATTTCTCGCTGCTTTGGTTCAGTTTGGCGAATGAGCCTGCGGGAGTTGCCAACAGACGTTTCTTGGACGCGCTGTTTTCATCAATCTGCCGCTAATGAGCGTCACACTGTGCAGAGCTCAGAAAACAACCATTGATCATGTTTATTCATCAGATGCCGGGCCACTTCAAACCAGGGGCCGAGTCTTCCTGCTCTCTCCGAGTTAGCATAATGGCTGGGTCGACTGCAACCTGTCTCGCCGCCAGTTTTGATTTCCCGCAAAGGCTCTCACGCAGATCAGCAGCTGCCAGCATGCGCACGCACCTCTGCCGATTTTGGCTCCAGATCAGAGCAAGACCAAACGCAAGCGCCCCGGTTTTTTTCTTTCTTTCTCGTCTCCTGCTGTGCGCACGTATGCTGAAGGAGGTCAAAGGTGTTGCACGCTCTCACCGGGTAATCAATGTGTTGCGGGCCGGGACCGCAGAAGCCCTGAGTGGACATTGCCGTTCCAGGTCGGACAGAAAAGGCACCGCTTGCACCTAAGCCTGCTAGATCAGCCAACAGCCAGAGGAGTTTACACCTTTTCTGCTGAACTATCGCTTATTGCACACTACCCCCCCAACCGCCTGCCCCCACTCTGTTTTTACATCCACTGGCGGGGAAAAGCCTCAGAGGACGCACACATCCGCTCATTAGCATCTTTCAGCCTGGATTATTGTACAATGCCGTTTTAATATTAAAGCCATTGTGGGAAGGTAAATGAGTATGAATTAGTAATGGTGTGGCTTGCTTTGGGAAGGAAAACACCACATAATTGTACCTTTTGGGACTTGAACTAATCGTCATTGGTCGACACGGCAACCGCTGACTGACAGAATTGGTTGCGTCAACTATGTCAAAGGTGCCACCTCAACGCAGGTTAACCCGATGACAAATTCCACTAAGCGTTCCCTGACAAAGTCCTGCGAGCGCGGCTTGGTGGAAACGTGACTTTCACACTCATGACAGTCATGCTCGGATCGAGTCATTGAGGAAAATGGAAGTCAAGACAGCGTTGAGATAAATGGCCCCAATCTCCACGCAGGCAGTCAGCCAATCAAATCCACGCGAATCTGCCGAGCGGTACGTCGATGGCCCGGCGGGCCAGCGCATCCAAATGAAAACACAAGCAGCGTGCACACGGCTGACACCCGCCATCAGTCACACAGCGCCGCCGGCCGCCATGATTACCTGCTCTATGTAAATCCGGCGAGCAATAAGGCAGGTTATCCCCTTACGAGGCACCGCTGTTATTGTCGACAGCGGGAGGGAGATCTCCCCGCGGCGGCCAACTACAAAGCCATCATCATGATGCAGCGAGGTGAGCGGCCACAATTGGAAAAAGGAGACGATGTGATCTTCAAGCGGCGCCTAGGACAGTTTGGCGCCAAAAAAGGATGAAAATGCAAGTAAGATCTGCCGTCGAAAACCATTCAAAAGCGTCTAACGCCACCAAAACGTAGACAAACATCTTCATTGGCGGCTTTGGTGCTAAATGTCGCTTGTGTTGTGCTTTGATGAAATGTGCTGCTGTAAAACATTTTATATACGTAGCTCTTGGAAAAAAAATCACGGGACGCGTAGTTTCATTGGACGGCGACATTAAGTTCTCAATACTTTTGATTTCCATAAAAAATGCTCAGTAAAGCAACGCGCCATTAAGTATCGACTGCCAAGCAGACGCAGGCGGGCAGCCATTTGCTAATCCGCAGAACCATAGCAGAGCAAAAGCCGGGGTGAAAATGGGTTTACGCAACTTTCAAAACAAACAACAAACAAACAAACCCAATTTAATTCCGATGTTCCCTCGGGTATTCAAACAAGCAAGTGTTTACCTTTATGAGGTAATAATTACGGCTGGATGCGAGAGGCACAAATCACTTCTTTGGGGCTTTGAGCATAATCAAGTGAAGTGATGCAACACCTGCTATGTAATAGGCCACAATCTACAGCAAAGACCCAATTTGCCAGCTAATACCAGACGCTTAGCGGCTCTCGGGATAAGACACATGCAATTTGCTGACTGCTTTTGCGTTAGTCGCTACCAGGGGGGGCTTTGGGATTTTCTTTCGCTCCCGGGGCTAGACTTTAGGAGGCTGAGAAAACCATTTACAACTATACTCGCTGGAGAGGTTTAACTGGAGCTACACAGATTTCTGAGGGGGGTGGAGTTGACTCTGCCTCCACCGGATGCCACAGTCAAAAAAAATCTTGGAGTCATTCAGGGCTTGAACATGACTACTCGAGGCTAGCTGACCCGATTGAAATTACCAAAAAAGGGGGCCGGTATTTTGCCGCCCTGTGGCCATTTGGACGGAGGCTGCCGCCATGGATGTGACTCACGTGCTAATATCGCCGATCGACAGAACCCGTTGCGGCATCTTGACTCACGCTCCAATAATACCAAAAACATTGGGAGCGGGTGATGCAATTTGGCAGCAAAAACACATCTCGCACACAAATACTAAGCGAAGAATGAAATCAAAGGGTGGAGAGAAAATAAAAGGCAATCAAGCTGTTACGTGGTTTAATGAGGGATGGTGTCTCTGCCAGACCGACCTATCTGAAATTAAATTGACTAGATAGCGTCTTATTTATTCAAGTATGGCACAATAATTCTCAGGTGGCTGCTTTCATTACTGGCCCGCGAGGACATAAAGGTTTCCGCCGGGGCACTTTTATTGTTATCATCACAGCTGCGGTGAAAATGCGACGCAATTTGCCAGGAGGGGCGCAAATAAAGTATGAAGAAGGACGCCCACAATTGTTTTTAGAAGGCCATAACCGACGTCAACGGCAAGTGTACAAGAAACTTGTCTTTCATGGGAACGCGCCAGATCGTTCATTTGTTTGGGTGTCAAAAATGCAAAATGGCTCATTTTGAGTGGCTTCTTTCATTTCACACTTGATGGGTGGCCAGGCACTCCAGAAAGCCATCCGTTTGGGTGCAAGCAATTCTAAAGTCAATTTCCATCTTAACTTTAGAGGACCGTTTCCATTTGATCTGGAGACGGAAATCACTCAGTTACGCCGCCTGGTGGTCATTGCGGCCATTGGAAACAAAAGCGTTTTTAGTCACAACAAAATAAAAGACGACCCCCATGACAAAACGTGACTGTCAATTATGATACGAGGCTCAAACAAGTGGCGCTTAGACACAGTCAGGAGCAACAATTGCAATATGGAGAAGGCTGCATGCGCCCGCCGCATGTGTGGCTTTCGATTGTGAATCAATTAAGACGTGTCGTGGGTGCAGAGTGTGGTGGTATCTGATCAAAGCGTGAGGCTGCTCTCCAGATTTGCCTTTGTCTGTAGTACCCCCCCGCGAGACCGTCAGGTTTGATCACTGATTGCATTATTGCGGCCCCCTGCTAGGATGCCATTTTACGGCGACATGCTTTGCTTTGCACAAAATGCTGATTGGATTAAAGGGAAAGCGCTGTCACCTTGGGATCTGTTTTTTTTTTCCCGGTCGAGATGAAGATATGCTAAAAAACGGCGCATCTTTGAATGAAGAACAAATCAAAATTGGAGGAAAGGTCAACGCCAACAAGTGCTGTTATGCCTCTTTCACACAGTTTTGCGACAAAATAAAAAATTAGCTGACTAATCTGATTGAGGTCTGCAGACTCATTTCAGAGTTTGAAGCAAACACGGTGAAGCAGCATTTGGCTGTTATGCTGGCACCCAAATGCAATAAGCCTCTTACAATGCCACAGATGTGGCTCTTCGTGGTATGTTTGGGTGTCATTTTTTTTTTAAACTGCTCTGCGCAGTGTGCTATTCTCATTTTCATGTAAATGACCATCCCCCAGTGATCCAACACCGCAGCTGCGACCGACGCAAGCAAACAAGCCTCCGGACAGCACGAAGAAAGACTTGAGCCGCGGTGAAGCAACACGCCAGGCCATCCAGAATGCCTTTTGGCCTCGCTCTGCGGTGCCCCCGAGTGACCTCCCGTCACACGGTGGTGACGTGGCAGAGTCAGGACACCCGTCGAGGATCGCGATGACGCAAAAACGGGGCGCTGTCAAATGTTGTGGCGGGTGCCGCTGACACAGCGGAAAACGCCAGCAAGCAACACGGCTGGCATGACGATTCCTCCGTCCGCAAGAAACGATCACGCCAGGCACACGCTACTCGCGTTGCTTTTATCTTCTTACAATTCGATCTTAATGAGTCCATTAAGCAGGAGGCCATTAGCGGCCATTTCTTTACGAGCCACCAAACAGCTCAGTCGGGAGAACGTTTATAAAAAAGAAAAAACAAGTGTCCATTCAAGCCCAAGCCCCCATCACAATGGTCACGAACACACGTGCACTCGCTATCCAGACCCTCTCCTCCCCCACTCAGACTGGGGCTCTGAAAGCAAGCAGGAGTGGACAAACAGCTAAGCAAATAGGGCTCTATTTTTTTGCTCCATTAGGCAATGATGAGGCAAGCTTTAGTGCAAGCTGGTCAAGCACCTGAGTATTGAAGGCGCCAAGCAAGGAGGCTCAAACACGCCGCTTGCTGGCTCGGATCAGCTTGACGCAAGGCGCCCAGGCGGCGCTTTATGGAGATGAGACGCTCCATGGGACGCCGTGGATGCTGGGAAAAGCTGTCACTAAACTAAAAACGCTAAAAATACAGTCCACAGCCCGTGACCTCAAATGACCCCCAACCTCATGTTTTCATGCCTCATTGAATTAAACTTGGGAAGATTTTGCTTTTGTTCCCATCGCCACATTTTTTATGCCATGTCTCTTTAAATTGAGACGTCACGCTTTGATTTTGTCATTGTAAATTTTGCGTGCGTGTGAATTTCTTGCATTTTGCAGAGCTAATCTTCATCTCAGCGGGCAAGTGATTCCTTCTCACAGGGCTCGCGGTGGGGAACAAGCCTCGATATTTGGTTCAGCGGGTTCCGCGTGCTTTCTCGCCAAGGACCCGGGTCGGAACTTTCTGGCTGCCCTCCCCACTCCTGACGTACTGGAGGAACATTCATCAAATACTGTCCGATTCGGCTTTTTACTAGACGGCAAGGTCAAAACGTTTGTGAGGCGTACTAGACTACAAGATGGATGCGCCGTCATTGTCATACAGCAAAGAGAGAAAAAAATGCCCAGCGCCTAGCAGTTTGCCAAGACTACACACCAAGACAATATTTTCAAATCCAATTTTTCTCTGAAGATCAATGTTGCAAATCACACAAAAAAACGTGCAAATCAATCGCTTTTCATTGTAAACTTCTGTACCTGAAGTAAGGATGAGAACTATCTCGCAAGCGCTAAATCAGCACAATGGCTCTGATTGGGTCAATGTCGCAGAATTGGACAGAGTACAATCTCGATAAAAATGTAAAAACGGCATATAGCAGCCACAAACCTTCATTGAATCACAGCTCTGTATTAAATATACAACAGGAGAGGTAGTCATTGCTTAGACCTTATGGGCAGACAGATCATGTTTATAGGCTTCAGTCGAGATAGTCAGAGAGACCCCCAAGCCAAAATGGCTTGCTGCTCTGCATCAAATATCAAATTGTTCCAATTGTTGCTAGGCTACTTTGTTTGTCAACCACGTTGTGAAGCCAATCATGTCTTTGAAGGCAACTATCAACCCCCCACACTCACTTTCCATCCTGGCAAAACAGAAGCTGTTGGGGTAGCAGTGTGTTATCAATGTGCAGCTGCAGAAATGGTATTATTTAATAATCTCGGTTGTCAGAGGATGAGCGGCAGTGCGAACAAAACGAGGCCTCGCTAAAGCCATCACATTGATCCCATGGATGGAAGGTCTTTTGCTGCTCTAGGGCCCCTCTAATACAGTACAGACACACATGCACACTACACACACACACACGTACACACACGCACGCGCACACGCACACACACACACACACACACACACACACACATGCGCACGCACACACACACACACACACACACACTGCATCTTTTTTGCTTGTCCCTCCCAACCTTTCCGTCGCCGTGACACTCCGAGCTGGAAGCCGGCATAATAGCGTTATTTGCAGCTCATTGGTCTGTTTGACGGAACGATCTTGATTGAGCGTCTCCCGGGTATGGTGGTTGGAAAAAGGGGGGGGGGGGGGGGGGAGCAGCTATGCGACTGTGACAGTGTATAAAGACGTGCACATGTCCCAGGCGAGACGACGTCATTGCTCGCATCGGATGCAATGGTAAACCAAAGGAGGCGGAAGCATTGCGCAACGCTCTTAGGTGTGAAACGGAGGCGGCATAGTACGAGTCAGGGAATCGGGGCTCTCTCTCATCAGCTGGTTTATCCTTTGTGACAGAAGATCATAAAAAAGGAAATGCTCAAAGAAGCTGTGGGGGGAAATGCCACTAATTAGTCTACATTAACCTCAGGACCAATACATATGAAGGCAAAAGGCTAATTCAAGATCCCAATAAGCTGAAATAAAACAGATGCTGGAAACATTGTTGGCCTTATGCAGAGGCTTCTTGGTTGACAGTCAGAATTTGATCAAGGAATGCTAATTTACGCCCAACTCGCAAGTGAAAATAAACTATATTTGGACCCCACCAAAAATGCCCAAAACATATTTGAAATATCCATCCGTCCGTCCGTCCGTCCATCCATCCATCCATCCATCCATCCATCCATCCATCCATCCATCCATCCATCCATCCATCCATCCATTCATCATCTGTACCGCTTGTCCTCATAGGGGTCACGGGCGTGCTGGAGCCTATCCCAGCAGTCATCGGGCAGTAGGCGGGGGAGAGAAGCATATCAGCGACTATCGCTGCCCTTTGCCACATGAAGGGCAGTCAATCACGTATGAAGTCAAAAGGCAGGCTGCACCGATACCAATATTGATATGGTTGATACTGTGCATTGCCACTACTCGCACATGTACCAAATTAAATGCACTAATACTACAGTCCCAATACCACTTCCGCGGTGTGACATTTTCTTTCCGAGTAGGAGGCATTTTGTGAAGCATGCCTAAAATTGAAACTGGAATTTTTGAAATTGGCTACACAAAGCGGGTCAATCGAAGCAATTAGAGTAACATTTCTTTGTGCCCAATCAGATTTCATCTTATATTTGTCGCCATGTTCGTCTAAGGAATGACCGAGGCTGTGTCTTTAACCAAACAGGTTTTAAATCGATGACAAAGAATTTTCCACCCTCTGATTTGTTGGTGGGACCACAATAAAAGCAAGTTTGTCACAATCTGCACACATCAAAACATTTAATAATTGGCATTTTAGCTAAGTGTGATGTTTTCTACTTCACTGTTGCACGTTTTTTTTCTCTTAGTTGTGACCTGCATCGATTGATGGGTTCTATAATTGCAACGTGATAGTGGTGGTATTGGGAACAGATTTTTTTTCCACTCTTGGGGCTAAAGGGGGGCTTGACTGATACATGCTAAATATATTTTAGAATATCAAAGAAAATGCTGGATGGGCTTGAGTGGTGTGTACAAAGATTTTTGAGGGGGCTGTCAAAGCCCCGGTCTCGCGCCCTCCCTGTGACTGAGGGCCCGGTACCAAATACACAAATGCATTCACATTGCCCGGAGCAGGAAAAGCGCAGGAAAAGCAAACCCCTGCTGTCAACAAACTAAACAAAACAACAGCGCACATCCGTACAGGCAGAACGGGGATAGGAAGGTTGTTACTCACAGAAGGAATGAAGACGGCAATCAGAAGCGTCACAGCAGGAGAAGAAGGGGAGATCTGGCACCGAGAGCTGAGCTTTCTGAGCGCTTCAGCCAAGGGGGGCGGCCGAGAGGGGGTCACCGGGCCGCATGGTGTGTCACTTAGGACTGCGAGGGCAGGGGCGCGTGCAAGAGACACAATGAAGGAATTTGCAGGCTTCCGTCTTTATTGAGCGATGAAACAAAAATAATCCCTCGGATTGATGGGGGGGCACTAGGGGTGGGAGGGGGTAAAAAGGTCAACAGCAAACAGATGAAGAGGAGGCTTGGGCACACCTGTTCTCTTTCCTGCCTTTCACCTGTTGTGTTGGCGCGGGCAGGCCTGCTGCAAAAACAACAGGGCTGCCGCCGTCGCCTCACCCCTCCTCGCGATGCCTTTTATTCTTCCTCCTTCCTGCTTCACACGACGCTCAGAATGACAATGAGTCGACTGCCCAGCATGTTTGTTCATCTACCGAGTCATCTTTCCAGCGGCAGGTTTCTATACGCTCCCGTTCTCCAGCGTGTCCACAGCAACAAGAAGCTGCTTAATTTGTCGCTCTCGCTTTTGTACCTGCTCGTTATGTTCTTCGGACAGTCTATTATCTTGATAAAAAGAAAACTACAGGCTAAGAGAAAAGGGGGCGGGGGAAAAAGTGGGATGAAATTGTTCCTTATAAAATTGAGCTGTCCTTCTGCCCTGACAAGAGAACGGGGACACAAAGTCTTCTTGGTGGGGAGGTGGGCGATGAGTGGATTTTCAATTACTCCTTGTGGAAAACAAGCTCGGCGGCCAAATGTTGCAATCCCAACAGGATATCCAGGGGATAGGTCCGGACATGTCCGAAGGCGCTGCCGCCTCGCCGGGGCATCACTGCGGCCTATTTGCTCTGCGATGATCCCCGACAAGCCGCTTGACAGGCGAACCGGATGGCGGACTCCTCCGAGGGGCCTCCTTGATTGCACCGCTAGCGGTTTAGCAAGCCGTCACCCAGGCTGCGCGCTGCCGTTGCGCCCACCTTCTTCACATCTGGAGAAGACTGTGGACACATGGAGGAGACATGAGGAGCACACGTTATAACGCTTACTTGACGGTCTGGCCAATTGCGGCCCCGGAGGAGCTCCAATGGCCTTCAGGCTCCTTTGGGCTCCTTTGGGTTCCTTTGGGCTCCTTCGGGGCTACGTGAGAACACAACATTGGAAACAGTAAGCCGTGTCTTTTTAATCACATCTCGGCTAGACAGAGTGGACCACTCCTCCCTCAAGCGTCTCCAGTTGTGTTGTGATGGCCTTTATTGGTTTTACTGGCAACTTTTAACGTTGAAGTGGCATGCTGAGGCTACCCTGCGTGTTGGCTGGATGGAGAAGCGTTGAAAGGTTAGCAGGCTGCTCTGCCCTCGATGGCCGCCTCGGCCCACTTCCTCCCCACATCTCCGCTCACTTCAGTCGTCTCACTTTGGAAACACTCCACCCTGTCACTTCCTCCTCTCAATGCCCGCATTGGATTTGATACACTCACACCTGATCATGACGCTTCTTGTTGTATATTCGCAGCCAGACAGTCGCTTGGCATCTATATAAAATACATATTTTTTTTCTATCTTCACTAAATAAAAATAATATCCTCTAAGAGTCACAAAATGCCTGGTTTGCGTGGTGGAGTGTGAAAATAATCTCAAGAACAAAGAAGGGCAAATAAGGTTAATGGAATTATTTTTGGGATGTTGAAGTATAGGTGCAGGTTTTAAAGTTCCGGGTTTTGTGCAAATCCTTCATCATGTGGACGTGTCGAGCACCTAATCGCGCAACTGTCATCACGGCTGACTAAAATAGAGCCATTTACACGTTTGAAAAAAAATCCCTTCAACTGCCATATAATAAATGCCTATAATAAATACAATTTCAAGTTGCTGCCATGAAATTGCGACCTTAATGTGCGTTTGATGTGTGCGGTGCAGTTGATGATCTACACTTATTTGACAAGCGATATTTTGTAGGCACAAATTAAATGCCGTGATTAATTCCATTCCCTTCATCGTTATTTTATCATTTTGAACCGCTTATTTGTGTTGTCACAAATCAGGTGGCCCTTTTATAAGGTGCCAAGACATTTGGTTACGGAGGGAAGCTGACAGGTATGAAAGTCGATCACAGATGGAGAGCTTAGACACACACATTTTTTATTATTCATCAGGCCCTATCCATCGGTTTATTCACACAAGCTCAAGTCAGCCGGCGGATGTCAAATTTGAGCTCACGCAACAGGTTGCCTCCACTCTTGTTACTATGCAACAGTTTGCACTTGCTCAATGTCTACAAGCAATCCTGAGGCAGCAACAAGCACTGGTAGTTCGCGAGAAATCCTCGCCGGGACCGACTGCATCATCTCCTCCAGGCTGCCTGTTAGTGTCCAGTATAGCGGATGGCCCACGTGGGAAAAGAACAGTGGAGTCCATTCGACCTACACACCGATCGATACCGCAATGTGGACATACGTGACCTTGCAACGGATTGCCAGATTCGCAGAGGACCGTTTAAAATGGGATGGCCATTAGAAGAGTGTGTGTGTGTGCGCGTGTGTTTGTGCGCGCGCGTGTGTGTGTGTGCGTGTGTGTGTGTGTGTGTGTGCGTGTGCGTGTGCGTGTGCGTGTGCGTGTGCGTGTGTGTGTGTGTGTGTGTGTGTGTGTGTGTGTGTGTGTGTGTGTGTGTGTGTGTGCGTGCGTGTGTGTGTGTGTGTGTGTGGATGGCGGGCTTGAAAGCAGAGCTCCTGTGGTCTTTTGTGTGGTCTTTATGTTGACATATACATGACATATACATTGTCCAAATTTGGTAGCAGTTGGACAAATCCAAAGTCACATAATTTTTTTAATTTTTGAATATTCTGTAAGAATGGGAATTATTTGACGACATTTTGCATGAATGTTTAATTTTGACAAAGACTATTGGCAACTTCCAAAAAGTTTCGCCTCCAAAAATATGGCAACGTTATCGACTTTGTCGAACGGCGGATTTAAGAATTAAGTGTCATTTTTTGGGATAATCAATGCTTGGAAAGTGTGTGTGTGTGTGTGTGTGTGTGTGTGTGTGTGTGTGTGTGTGTGTGTGTGTGTGTGTGTGTGTGTGTGTGTGTGTGTGTGTGTGTGTGTGTGTGTGTGTGTGTGTGTGTGTGTGTGTTGTGTCGCAGGTGTCACGCCTGAGACGATTAGACGTGTTGATCTTGCAATCCAGCAAGCTGGGCTTGAAAACACCTCTTTGCATTGTCTCGCACAGGCACAATCTGAATGATTGACACACGCAGAAATACACGCAGTACTTTGACACACACACGCACACTGGCACAGTCGTCTGTTCATTCGCTGGTGACGTGTTTGGCGCGTCTGTACTCTGTTTGAATGCACATCCAGAGAAAGAAAGCAAGAGAATAACACTCCAAGAGATTTCGGCTATGAATGAGATGAGAATGAGGAGGAGAAAGATGAGGGTTGATGGAGCCCAAGTAAGAAATTGAAGAATGTGAGGGGGAGGGCAGGTTCATCATTGGGAAGTGGGGAGAGTGCACGACAATTGAACTGAGCCGTTTACAGCCAATCATAGGAACAGGACAGACAGAGGGATGAGGCCGGACAGAAAAGTTGAACAGAGGGAAACACAGTCAGGATCGTGATATGGACGTGCAGATCACAAGAATGGATGAGGGCATTAGGAAGGAGACGTTAGCAGAGGGCCTGAGAATGGATTAAGCCCAATACACATGAGTAGGGATTCATTAGATGAGGACATGAGAGGAGATGTCAGAGGACATGACCATCAGGAGTAGGAAGGAAAATGGATACAGCAGGAGAAGATATGGGGAGGAGCGGACGGCGTGGACAGCACATGAGGGCGGAGGCATCAGAAGAGGACACCAGGGTGGACATATCAGGAAACGTGAGGAGGATGACGAAGGTGGATTCATCCGGAAGAGATACAACAGGAGATGACGGTTAATTCCGGAAAAGACATTACGATGTGGACCCCTCAGGAGAAGCCACAAGGATGGTGACATCATTGGTGGACATGGATGAGGGTGACTACATTGGGAAATTACATGAGAATGGACACCAGTGAGGTGGAGAAGAGTCGAGTTGACAAGACCAGACTGAACAGAGGACATAAGAATGAATGGACCGGACATTCGGATAGAGGCATCAGAAGAGAAAACGAGGACGGCTGCATCGAGAGCGGAATGGGGATGCGTGCGGAAACTGGACAGAGGACATTGTGGACATGACATCAGGAAAGGACGTGAGGATGGCTGAGAAGACCAGTACAAATAAGGATGGGATGGAGGCAAACAGGTGGGGGGGGGGGGGGGGGGGGTTGGGCGAAGAGGACGGGGAGCGGAGCTGGCAGAAGCAGAGACACCGGTTGACGCTTGGGGAAAAAAAGAAAAAAAATCATAAATCACTGGACAGAGGAGGATGAGGAAGGAGGAGAAGAAGGAGGGAGGACAGACACGCACGCATATACACTCACCCATCGGAGGGGGCTCCCGGTGCCTCGCACAATCCCTGCTCTGTGATCCCGTCCTGGGGAAAGGCGCAGTGAGATCGCCGAGATCCTGTCCGCTGAATACCAATGTTGCCGACGGGGGCGCGCACGCACGCATCAAGTCTGAAGACTATGCGAACCACGACAGCGGGACACACGCAAAATACGTCCACACTTGCACACTCATTCGGCTGTGCTCGCGCACTCAGCTCGCCAGTTGCCCGCCTCACTGCGGCGCGGCGCTCGCTCGCTTGCTCGCCCGCTCTCTCACCGGGGGATGCAGATGCTCGCTCTGTCCGCGTTCAGCGTACTTCCATGTGTTGCTCCGTCCGTCTGTCTGTCCGTCCGTAGCAGTAGTACATCCACTCGGACTTGCGCGCGTGCACTTTCTCTGCTTCGGCTGCATCCACTTTGCGTCCTCCACTTGCCCAATAGTGCGTTTCTCTCTCGCGTGCGCGCTCTCTCACTCTCTGTCTTTCTCTGTCTGTCTGTCTGTCTGTCTGTCTGTCTCTCTCTCTCTCTCTCTCTCTCTCTCTCTCTCTCTCTCTCTCTCTCTCTCTCTCTCTCTCTCTGTCTCTCTCGCTCTCGCTCGCTCGCTCGCTCTCTGTCTCGCGCTCTCTCTCTCTGTCTCCCTTTCTGTGTCTCTTTCTGTCTCTGTCTCCCTGTCGCTCTGTCGCTCTCTCTCACTCTCTCGCTCTTTCTGTCTCTCTCTGTCTCTCTCTGTGTCTCTCTCTCGCTCTCTCTTTCACCCACACTCACCACCCACTCCTCCTCCCCCTCTCTTTTCCCCTCAAAGGTGTTTTTCCTCAAAGATGAACATCTACTGCCCAGCACCTTCGTCTCTGTCAGTCAGTGCGATCAGCCTTTGAATTAGGACAGGCAACACACACCAGGAAAAAAACCTCACGAGGAGGGAAAACACTCGTATTAAACACACACATAAACACACTGGTGGAGGACTACTACCCTGACAGAGTTTAACACTACTTCATGCTCAAGCGTGATAAACGCTATCACACCAGCATGCCTCGCACCCTGACTGACAGACAAACACACGCACACACACGCACGCGTGCGCGCACACGCATGGATTTAAGCCTGTTCTCACAAGAATATGGTCGAAATTTACACTCAAAGAAGCACTCAGAATTGTCTATATCTCATCAGAAGAAGGAAACCAAATTTCAATCAATAAAAACAAGCAGATTAACAAAAACAAAATAAGCAAGTAAGGCAAAGCGTAACCCCCGCCCCTTCCTCACATTATGAAATGGAAAAATGACCGAATTTCCATGGCCTACACACAGCGAGACTTCAATATGATGAAATGCAATCAAATATGGTGATAAAAAACGAGTTTTGTAGTAGAAAGCTCCACTTAACTCTGCGAGGGCAATCTAAAGATTAATGTACACCGTTAATTGTCTTTTAATTAAGTTCTACATTTATTCAGCATTCCTTTGAGGACGTTCATCTCTGTGGGTGATATTCAATTCCCGGCCTGTAGAAGGCAGCAAAGATGGGAAAGACGAGTGTATTTTCACTGGAGCGTCATCTACTGGATGTGGTGGGTCACTGCCCCTCTTGGTCCCTTTTCAAGCAACTTGGACCGAGAAAAAAGCACCAACATTTTATCTAAACAATCACAGACACAAAATAATGATTTGACGCATTTGATAACTGCATCATAATCTAGCTACAATCACTTTGAACATGTCCCAATTCAAACTTAAATAACTGATTGGGTGAGGGAGCAGTGAATGAGGAACCAAACATGCATCCACAGCAGAAATCAAAATCACATTTATCCTAATGAAGGAACCAAAAGTGGTTCGCTGGCAGCTAAAGTCACATCATAATGTCAAAATGACTTTTAGACGTGAAACATTTCCTACCCAAGTGGCCAAGTATGGTTCTTCCCCATCTGAGAAAGTTCTAATAAGCAACATTTCTGACTTAAGGGCCCAAACACAGTCCCACACAAGCAGCACATCAATGAAGAGCAAACTGAGGCAAAAATATTTCCTACTGAAGTAACCACAGGAACTCCACAAGGCGAGAGCGAAACCAAAAGTCAGAATTCCAATGACAGCAACTCACGCACGGCAATCGCCACAGAAAAATGCTGTGACGCAACTTGAACTGCCACTGGCATTGCACGCAGCCCCAACGCCGTTTGTCTGTTGGGGCCCCACCCCCACCGTGCCAAAATATCTATTCCGCAGCAGCAGTCTACAGCTCATTTCCATCCTACACTACTTTGCTCTTGACACCTTGAGGAGGAACATTTGCCACATGTCACACAAACACACAAATGACGAGCACGGCGCAAACTTTACTCAAGTGTTACACGTGCATCCCCACCCTCGTCCGAATATGGTGGGATAATGCAAGAGGATGCGGCGGGATGTAGGGAAGGAAGGAGGGAGGGAGGACAGGGGATTGACATTCAGGCCGAGCTGCACGCTCTGTTGCCAGAATAATGATGAGCTCCTTGGCATTCTGCTCACATGTGCTTCACTATCAATGAGAGGGAGGGAGGAGAGAGGGGGAAGGGTGGGGGTAGGAAACAAGGTGAACGACAGAGCAGGGGATGAAAGGAGGGATGTAATGGAGGACAAAACAGAAGAGTGTGCAAACGCACTTGATAGGCTCCCCAAGACACACATGAAACGAAGCTAACAGTCCCACAGCATTGCAGCAAAGCTATACACACACACACACACACACACACACACACACACACACACACACACACACACATACGCACACGCACGTGCGCATGCACGCACGTGTTAGAGAGACCAGTCGTTTTCAAATCGAGGACCACCCAAAAAGAGCAGCATGGCGCTCTCCACGTACCAGCATAATGGCATCAAAATACAGTAACGTAGTAGACCTAAGTGCCCAGCAACAATAAAGCTATTTTAATCCTAAAAAGGACATAAAAGCTAGGGGGGGGCACCAGCGGGGGGCGGGGGGGGGGGGGGGGGGATCTCATTTGAGTCAGGACCACCAATGGCTCCAAAACTAAATTAGCAAAGGGTAATTAGCTTATGATGCTTATTTTAGTTTAGTTACACTACGCTCGCGGACCCCGGTTTGAGAACCAACAGGTATTGGCTCCCATATTAAACAAAGCTAACGGCCCCTTTGGAGTGACCAACTACAAGAACAAGCACGCTGCATGCACACAGGCGCGCAGGCACTACTTTGTCAAAGTCAGGGCGGGTATAGTCGCGCAGCCTCAGCAGAGGAAAGCAAAGGATGCTTGGAAAACGGCGAGCGCCAGCAGCAGAATGGAGCAAGGTGCCGAGCTGAGCAAGCCGCAAGCGCAGGGAACCATCAATTAGAGGAATGCCACCACAAAGCGCAACGAGTGATTCATGTGGCAGATTATGCCGGCAGCCCCGCCCGCCGTTAATAACAACAATATGTTAATAGAGTGCAAGACGGTCGAAGGAATCGTCGTGTCCTTCTACTTGACGCCGTCCCAATTAACTGTCGTGTCTTTCATAGAGACTGAATGTGCTTGTTTTCCATCACACACTGAAAACACTTTCCCGGTCGTGTCAATATGTTGTTGTTTTTTTTGTTGCAAAATGGCGAATGCAATGCACCTGTTTTGGTGGGGTGGTCTTCTCTCATGCAAATTGGCCACTTATGACTCCGCCCCTCTCTCGCAGAGGATCCACGATGAATGCTGATTGTCTTTATTGATGTGGCTTCGTCTGACTTCTTTCCGTCCATTTATCAATGACAGACATGTTCATGTTCCACGTTGCTCAGTACATAAAAACATTTTATTTTTTAAATAGCAGTCCAGTTCACCAAATGGGTGGAATGTTTTCCGCAATGAATGACAATGCACGGTAAAATCCGAATTGCGGTGAGCTTTTCGAGGCCCAAATTAAAAACAAAGCATTAAAATGCAGCATCCCAAAAGCTGAGGTGCTAAAAAAAGAGAAAGAAATTAGCGCCATGAACAACTTCAAGCCATTTCTAATTAAAATTTGCTCCTGAATCGATAGTAATAGGTGAAACCGACACCGATATCATTGTGGGGCCGATTCTAGGCTTGATTCAAAATATCAAGTTCTTACGAAGGCTGCCGAGACTAGCGACCGATACTTAAGGAGACCACTTGCTACCGTTCACCTGCCAGGAAGTAACCAATATGCACGGCTGACGCAACGCCCTTGTCCCAAAAGGTCAACGCTACATTCGAAAATTTGGACCTTTTGAGAAGAATATGAACAAATGTGAACAATTTCATAAAATGAAGCAAGCATTTGCTGATAAAAAGTCATTTCATTTGTTCTCACCAGGACAAATTGTTTGGTGCGGCGCAGGCCCTTCATCCCAAGCAAGATGATTGATTGGATTTTGCCTTCCCGGCGCCGGCTTGCATTGTTTACATTGTTAAATCCATCGCATGTTCGCAGCGGTCTGGCTAATCATGAGCGGGGGTGATCAGTTTTCCAATATCCGCCGACGGCACGCTAACGCCCCAACGTCTACAAGCAATGCGGCCATGAATGTAGTTAGCACTTGGACCATTGATTTGCACGCATTTCGTGCAAATCCACACAATTCATTCAAGGAGACTTTGTGGGCTAACAATTTCACTGCAATCATTGCCGGGATTTAATTGTGGGATTTTGTTGCACGTTTTTGTGTATTTCTTGTTATCCGAGGAGAAACAGTTGTCATCCACAGGCTGCCTTCCTCCTCGAGGGCAAAAAAACAGCCGGAAGGCATCGCAGAACATCAAACGACGGCTGGATGACTTTGAAATTGTACACAAGTGACGAGGCCTTCCGAGAAATTCCAAAAAGTATTAAATCAAAGAAATGATGCTAATTGTGGCCAAAGTTCAATTTTGGGCTGAGCAACAAAATGCAAACAAATATTTTAACACAGCATGTGCGTTTTTAGGGATCATTTTGAAAACAGCTTGTTTCAGAGCACTGATTTGAATTGAAAATTGAATTTACATCAACTACATAAAAAAATCAAACATTTTTTTAATACACGAAAATTGTGGGGGCAAATGTTTGGGAAAATATTAATTATACCAAAATTAAAATGTCGTGCAAATAATGGTTTTGTAATGTAGCATTTTAATGGCCTTTTACTTTTTACAATTAATTATTTTTTTTAATTTAGTTGAGATTTTTTTTCATTTTATTTTCCTTTGGCAATTTTTTTGTTGACTCAGTGACCTGCTTAAGCGGCGTTCTCTCCTGCGGCTCCAAGGCGATACAAGCTGGACAAAGTGGCGCTTGCTTGTTGTCCTTCACCTGCACGGGACATTGTGATGTCAGCTTGTTTACTGCTGAACATCGCACGTTCTCTCCCGAGGGTCACTTTGGGTATTTTTAGGGTGCGTGATATCAAGAGAATATTACAAGGGGGATGCAAGGAGACGGGGAGGGGGGTGGAGGGGGATGGGCAGCTCACTCATCGGGATAAAAATCACTTTCCGTCGGCTCTATTTGAAGATAACCTTGGAGTAACATGGACCTTCTCGTGGATGTGAAAAATTGAATTTTCAAACCGCTTTCCAGAAGTTCTTATTCTGCATCTTTAAATACAAGCTAGTCATATTTTGACATGCGGTCCAATTCAAAAACTTCTGTCAAACATTTCAGTTCCATGGCGTGTCAGCATTTCCATTATCCAATATACTTCCAACAAACATTTCAATTCCATAGTATGGTTGAAAATATTCAAAAATTCCAACCCCTTAAATCCTTGATGCCTTTAGTTTGTGCCATTTGTAACCAAATTTCAATGTTCATAAGTCAAAGGTGTCAGCAGGGCTTCAATGCATTCATTCACCATGTGTTTGTTCATCATGTTGGGGCGGTCACGACTCAAGTTGGGGATGTTGGACGGGTCGGTGAATAAACTGCACGAGTGGTTGGGAGTCGCTGATGGTGTATGCCATACAGTGGTCCCCAAACTACGTTCCGCGGGCCGAATACGGCCCACCTCCACATTTGGTCCGGCTCCCTGAACAATACCAGAAGTTCCCTCTAATTTTTCAAGTGTCTGTGCAAACACACACGCTCCCTGTGCACACTGTGGACCATTGTGTGCAACACCAGATTAAATGACTGACTAAACGAATAAATAAATAAATAAATAAATAAATAAATAAACAAACAAACAAACAAACAAACAAACAAATTAAATAAATAAATAAATAAAGTCAATGAGAACTTAAACATACTCAGGGTCGGAATTTGTTTTGTGACAGCTCGTTCCTTTTCTGTTGGTCCTTTGTGCTCTCCCACAATAATGTACCGATCCCCTGTCCCATCTTGAGTTTTTGTACAATTCCAACAGCTTTCAAATGTCATTTCTGCTAAATGTGACGCTTGAGGTAGCCAAACATCCATTCAGTCCATATTTTTCCCTCCGTAAACCCGCCCGCCGCTTTGGCTTCACTGCATGCTTTGCATAGTAGACCATTCTCACTCAAAAAAGAGAAAATCACACCCAGCTTCACCGTTTGTTCTTTTATTTGCACACACTCCGACAACGATTCTGTCACGGATCGGGTGTTGTGCAGCATGGAGCAGGACGACCAAGTGCAGCTTGGACCAGGGTTTATTGGCGGAACACAAAAGGCAACTGACATGACATAGCAAACAATAACTTGACTGACTGACCGGGACGTGAAACAAGACAGCAGGACATGACGGCACCAAGACAGGACAACACACCGAACGACAGGAACCAAAACCAATGACCAAAACCAAACCAATAACAATACCAATACCAATACCAATACCAATGATCCGACAGGGAGTGAGGGGCAGACAGGACTTTTATACACGACAGGTAACGAGAGGCAGGTGGGAACAATCACACTGATCATGGGCACACAGGAGGGGAGGGGCGAGCACACAGACAGAAACCAAGACAGACACATAGTGGAGCAGTTGGGGGCGACGTGACAGAACCCCCCCCACAAGGGACGTCTCCCGACGTCCCAAAAAAAAAAACTAGGGGAACCGAACCGCGCCGCACTCGGGCGGCGACTTGGGGAACCGAACCGCGCCGCACTCGGGCGGCGACTTGGGGAACCGAACCGCACCGCACTCGGGCGGCGACTTGGGGACAGATCCGCACTCTGGCGGTGACTTAGGGGACAGAGCCGCACTCGGGCGGGGACCTAGGGGACAGAGCCGCACTCGGGCGGGGACCTAGGGGACAGAGCCGCACTCGGGCGGGAACCTAGGGGACAGAGCCGCACTCGGGCGGGGACCTAGGGGACAGAGCCGCACTCGGGCGGGGACTTAGGGGACAGAGCCGCACTCGGGCGGGGACCTAGGGGACCGAGCCGCACTCGGGCGGGGACCTAGGGGACAGAGCCGCACTCGGGCGGGGACCTAGGGGACAGAGCCGCACTCGGGCGGGGACCAAGGGGACAGAGCCGCACTCGGGCGGGGACCTAGGGGACAGAGCCACACTCGGGCGGGGACCTAGGGGACAGAGCCGCACTCGGGCGGGGACCTAGGGGACAGAGCCGCACTCGGGCGGGGACTTAGGGGGCAGAGCCGCACTCGGGCGGGGACCTAGGGGACAGAGCCGCACTCGGGCGGGGACTTAGGGGACAGAGCCGCACTCGGGCGGGGACCTAGGGGACAGAGCCGCACTCGGGCGGGGACCTAGGGGACAGAGCCGCACTCGGGCGGGGACCAAGGGGACAGAGCCGCACTCGGGCGGGGACCTAGGGGACAGAGCCGCACTCGGGCGGGGACCTAGGGGGCAGAGCCGCACTCGGGCGGGGACCTAGGGGGCAGAGCCGCACTCGGGCGGGGACTTAGGGGACAGAGCCGCACTCGGGCGGGGACCTAGGGGACAGAGCCGCACTCGGGCGGGGACCTCGGGGAAACACAACCGCACTCCGCGGCGACTCGGGGAAACACAACCGCAATCAGCGGCATACAAAAGTCAGTGCCGCAATCGGCGGCCACTCAGGAAGTCCGTACGGCAATTGGCGGCGACTCCGGAAGTCTGTACCGTGATTGGCGGCCACTCACAAAGTCCGTACAGTGATCGGCGACACTCGGAAGGCGGGGCTCTGCGCAGCGGCAAGAGCCATCACGCGCCGCAGCAGTGGGAGTGGAGCCAGGGACGATCGCGGGTCCGACGCAGCTGGCTTGGATGTCTGGCGACGTTCGCGGGTCCTGCGACGCTGGGGTTGAGCCCGATGGCGGCCGTGAGTCTGATGACGCCGGGAGGCACTCCAAAGGCGGCCGTGGGTCCGGCGTCGCGGCACCAGAGTCCGATCGCGGCCGCAAAGCCGCTGCCGCCAGAAGCACTCCGATGGCGGCCGCGGGTCCGGCGTCGCGGCAGCGAAGTCCGACGACGGTCGCAGAGGCGATGGTGCCGGGAGGAACTCCGATGGCGTCCGTGAGTCCGACGTCGCTGGAACAAGCTCGGACGACGATCGGGCGTCGCAGCGGGAGCTGGTGGTGGAGGGGGGTCCAAGCGCTGGTCGTTGTGATGGTCGGATCATTCTGTCACGGATCGGGTGTTGTGCAGCATGGAGCAGGACGACCAAGTGCAGCTTGGACCAGGGTTTATTGGCGGAACACAAAAGGCAACTGACATGACATAGCAAACAATAACTTGACTGACTGACCGGGACGTGAAACAAGACAGCAGGACATGACGGCACCAAGACAGGACAACACACCGAACGACAGGAACCAAAACCAATGACCAAAACCAAACCAATAACAATACCAATACCAATACCAATACCAATGATCCGACAGGGAGTGAGGGGCAGACAGGACTTTTATACACGACAGGTAACGAGAGGCAGGTGGGAACAATCACACTGATCATGGGCACACAGGAGGGGAGGGGCGAGCACACAGACAGAAACCAAGACAGACACATAGTGGAGCAGTTGGGGGCGACGTGACAGATTCCATCTTAAAAGAACCGCTGCATCTCTTATTTACAGTAGTTTGGCTTGACGAGTGGATGCGTCGCTGCTCGTTCGTTTTGCCATGATGAGGGGTTAGCTGACTTAGCATTTGCATCTCTTGACTCCGCCGCAGTGTTGCTAGCTAGCAAACCTGCACGGCACGGATGGGCAGGACACATTTTCAGGCACTGTCAATGCTATGATTGGCTATGGAGTGTAAGTGAACCATATCATAACATTGGCTGGTCAATCACTGATTTACACTATAGAAAGGCACAGAAAGAAAGTCATTGTTCCACTTAATTAGATTAGATTACGTCTAACATTAGATATTGAGCAATCAGTGTATGCTGAATTTTATTATGTGTGCAGCATGGAGTTTCTTGTGCGCAGAGACTTCGCGAGCAGTGCGCAATTGCGCAGCTGCGCAGCTTAGAGGGAACACTGCCAGAGAGCTTTTTTTTTTCTTCATACATGTGTATTTGTATTTAATGATAAAGTTGGACTTTTGCAATAAAATGTTTCTTAGTTATGAACTTTTTTTCATTATAAACCATTAGTAACTATTTCATACACATTCTGTTAGATCCTTCTGCGGTGTGTGCCCCTATCTGGCAACCCACAGAAAAAAAAAATCTTAAACCCGCCCTTCTCAAAAAGAGAACGGAATAATGGCGAAAAGATTACCGAGGTAAAAGAAAAAATTATTCAGAATGCAGGGCATTTAACCTGCAGTGGACAAACGATTATTTTTTTTGTTCAATGCAAAGAAAAGGCTGTCTGTCTCATCTGACAAGAGGCGGTGGCGGTATTCAAAGAATACAATCTGCGGCGACACTATGAATCCCGTCGCAAAGACAAGTATGATAGCTTGCAAGGCCAAATGCGAGCAGACAAACTCTCAAATCTCAAAAGTGGACTGTTAGCTCAGCAGAATACCACATTTGTAAGCCAAGCTCAGCTGAACCAATCATCTGGCAGATGTAGGCCCACAGTTCACACTGATGAACGTACTAAGGCTGACTTGAATGAGTCATTCTGAGTATAAAAAATATAATCATAATAAAATCTACTTGGATGAAAGCCATCTCTACAACCATACTGGTAATGGTACTGGTATAGGCGCAGCTGTATGACTTAGTTCAGTTTCTCAGCCTGCTTGCTTGCTTTGTGGTTTTCACAAGGAAGTTGATGAGAGGTTGAGCTGCAATTGGCGATGTCGACAAGCCTACTGGAAAAGGATTATAAGGAAGGAACACAAGAACTTTGAGAGCCTGCTCATTTCAGTAAGAGATTCTGCTCTGACAACTAAACTGAACTTGGACCAGTTAAGATTGTGCACAGCACAACAGAAAGTTTGTTTGTGTTCCATGGACTTTTTTTCTGTGAAGAACTCAGAGAAGGTTATTTGGTTATGATTTATTTCATAAATAGTGTTTGTTTCCTGGATTTTTTTCTGTAAAGAACCCAGAGAGGGTTATTTGGTTATTATTTATTTCATGAATAGTGTTATTTGTTTCCTGACTTTTGCTTTGTGAAGAATCCAGAAATACCGTATTTGCCGGTGTATTGGTCGACCTTTTTCGATCCAAAATCGACCGAAAAAAATCGACCTCGACTTATACACCGAGTCATAAAATTTAACTTCGTATTCATCGCTTCAAATGTGATGGTAACCAAGGCCGTTTCTCATGCATCTCATTGTGCGTTGCACTTAGAAAATTTGAACCGTGCGGCGTGCGCGAGTGCGCGGCCCGCTGGAAGTCCAATGAGGCGCCGCGATCTCCTGCGCGGTGCTTATAAAGTGCCGATCCGCTCGGCTTGGAGCTATTTCCGACCTCCCGTTGGTGCCGGGCGGCGTGCGCGAGCTCGCCGGCCGCGATCTCCTGCGCGGTGCTTATAAAGTGCCGATCCGCTCGGCTTGGAGCTATTTCCGACCTCCCTGTTGGTGCCGGGCGGCGTGCGCGAGCTCGCCGGCCGCGATCTCCTGCGCGGTGCTTATAAAGTGCCGATCCGCTCGGCTTGGAGCTATTTCCGACCTCCCGTTGGTGCCGGGCGGCGTGCGCGAGCTCGCCGGCCGCGATCTCCTGCGCGGTGCTTATAAAGTGCCGATCCGCTCGGCTTGGAGCTATTTCCGACCTCCCGTTGGTGCCGGGCGGCGTGCGCGAGCTCGCCGGCCGCGATCTCCTGCGCGGTGCTTATAAAGTGCCGATCCGCTCGGCTTGGAGCTATTTCCGACCTCCCGTTGGTGCCGGGCGGCGTGCGCGAGCTCGCCGGCCGCGATCTCCTGCGCGGTGCTTATAAAGTGCCGATCCGCTCGGCTTGGAGCTATTTCCGAACTCCCGTTGGTGCCGGGCGGCGTGCGCGAGCTCGCCAGCCGCGATCTCCTGCGCGGTGCTTATAAAGTGCCGATCCGCTCGGCTTGGAGCTATTTCCGACCTCCCGTTGGTGCCGGGCGGCGTGCGCGAGCTCGCCGGCCGCAATCTCCTCCGCGGTGCTTATAAAGTGCCGATCCGCTCGGCTTGGAGCTATTTCCGGCCTCCCATTGGTGCCGGGCGGCGTGCGCGAGCTCGCCGGCCGCGATCTCCTCCGCGGTGCTTATAAACAGCCGCATGCGCACGGCCTCCCGGAATTTGAACACATTTCGTCAATAAATTTCGCATATTGAATTTTGAAGTTTAATATAATGCAACAATTGAGCTCGACTTATACAAAGGATATATCATAAAATCGTAAATTTCCGTCGAATTTTAGGGGGTCGACTTATACACCGAGTCGACCTGTACACCGGCAAATACGGTACATCTTCACGTTTAGGCACTCCTGCAATCGTCACACTTTTTCTGTTACAAACTTCCCATCAGAGAAAAGTTATGTGGCCCTCACAGGAAAATGTTTGGGGACCCCTGGTGTAGGGGTACACTTGCCTGTCTTGTGTGCCGACACATGAGTTCAATTCCCGCATATAATGATGGAGGGTGTGTGTGTGTGTGTGTGTGTGTGTGTGTGTGTGTGTGTGTGTGTGTGTGTGTGCGTGTGTGTGTGTGTGTGTGTGCGCATGTGCGTGTGCGTGTGCGTGTGTGTGTGTGTGTGTGTGTGTGTGTGTGTGTGTGTGTGTGTGTGTGTGTGTGTGTGTGTGTGTGTGTGTGTGTGAAAACAGTGCGAGCGGACCTTTCAGGCATGGCATCATGTGTCAAGTGCCAACAATGCTTCAAAGTAATGCTTTGGAAAACCGAGGAGACGGCTAGCGTGGCTAGCTCATGGTCAACCAAGTGACTTATAGCAAGCATCTTGAACTGAACTACAAAAAAGGTTCAATTCTTTATCTCAAACACAACTCTTCCCTTTTTATTTCACGTAGAAGTGAAAATAAGCGATTCACACAAGTATAGATAGTGGATAGTATGTAGTCCATGATAACTTGGGACGTTTGATTCCACTTTTCCTTTTTTTCTCCTAAATCTTAAAGGGTTAGAGACATCCCTTTTTTTTTTCAATTAGAACAGAATTTGATAGAATGTATAAAGTGAACACATTTGCCGCATTGGAAATTAAAAATGGACACCGATTACTAAGAATAAAGCTGAAATGAAATGCCAGTTTATCGATCGGGTCCCGCACGAAGCCAAACTGGCGGCGCCATTACTGTGACGTCGCAAGTTGTACATCTGGATGTCAACAAACCCAAACAACTTGGCAGATGATAGCGACAGCTCCGTTTCTAGCGGCAATATTAGCATCATTTTATCCGATTCAGAAACCTCTTTTGACGCAGAATATGATGAATCTAGCAGTTCACTTGGGCTGAGCTGAGCACATTTTCTGAATTGTGCCCCTCCCGTCACTCTGGTTAGGTTTGCATAGTAAAAAGTGCTCTTGGGGGCTTTAGAGTGCCGAGTTGATCTCGGCACATGAAGACATGCCCACCTGCAACGTTTGGTTTAGGTTTTATAAGCATTTTTAATTTTATTGCTTAAATCGCATTTTCTCGACGAGCTGAGCACGTTTTCTGAATTGTGCCTCTCCCGTCACTGTGGTTAGGTTGGCATAGTAAAAAGAGTAGAGTGCCGAGTTGACCACTGCGAATGAAGAAATGAACATCTGCAGCGTTTGGTTTAGGTTTTAGGCGCATTTTTAATTTTATTTCTTAAATCGCATTTTTTCGACGAGCTGAGCACGTTTTCTGAATTGTGCCCCTCCCGTCACGCTTCGACATACTTTTCAAAGTCAAAGTCTCAAAGTCTCCTTTATTGTCAATTCCTCCGCATGTCAAGACACACAAAGAGATCGAAATTACGTTTCTCACTATCCCAGGGTGACAAGACAGCGTTCACAACGCACATACAAGTAAACAACACAGGAAAAATAAAACAAGAAGATGAACAATAAGAGTGATAGCACGCTAGCCGCTCCTGATGCACAGCAGAGTCCGGAAAGATGACAGTCAACCAGGCCACTGTGAACACGAGCACACAGCAGGCACGCACTGTCCGGTTCGTGGATCCTATCAGGCGAACTCAACCCATCTTGTCGTCCCGCGAACGAATGTACGCCAGGATAATGGAAGGCACAGCTAGGCGAGCTGGGTTGGCCGCAAACCTGGCCCGACGTTTCCGCGCTGGCCCCTCTTCTCTTTTTGTTTACATTCACTAAAGCTAAACGCGTACAACTTGAGACGTCATGAGACGTCACTTCCGGCTGGCGGCTCGGTGCAGTCAAACTCGTCTGTGCGGCAAATTTAAATGATATTTTTCAGAGCAACAGCTTCCTTTTCGTTGTTTCGAGCGTCAATTTATATTTATAAGCCCATAAGCTAACTAAAACCGATTTATACATATACCGGTGTCTCTAACTCTTTAATCTACAAAGTACTTAAGAAAAACAGTTTAGACCATTGCCTCTACCTTGGTGGACTCACCTCCAGAGATGCCATCGTTAGGGCTTTGCACAAATATGGCAGGATGTGATGTGTTCATCAGCGAATATTCAAGCAGTGAACTTGATGCCGTCAGATGTGCAGAAGCAACTTACACCAGTGATGAAAACTATCATGAAAGAGGCAAATGATTTTTCTGTGGTCTGAGGTTTGGTTTTCATTTCTGTATACAACTGACAGTAAAAAATTATTTTTCACTTTTGCCACCCCTGTCAAACACAAAATGGGTCCTCGGTTCTCTGGAAAAGATTTGGTTATTAGCCGGCTGCATGTCGAGCATCAGAAGAAAGCAATACAAGGCAGACAAATTGCCGTTGCCGGACGCCTTTTGCACTTTGGGAGGCCCATCCGTTGCCACCATTTGCCCATTTCACATTCCCTCGCTCACTATCATCAGCATTACTGCTTTCCTTGACACCGAAACAAAACAAGACAGAGTGGCCCCGTTTGCACCAACACGTTTGCATGTGTGTGTGCAAATACAAGGGTGGACAACTTCCATCATAAAGTCTTGCTTACAAATACCGTATTTGCCGGTGTACAGGTCGACTCGGTGTATAAGTCGACCCCCTAAAATTCGACGGAAATTTACGATTTTATGATATATCCTTTGTATAAGTCCAGCTCAATTGTTGCATTATATTAAACTTCAAAATTCAATATGCGAAATTTATTGACGAAATGTGTTCAAATTCCGGGAGGCCGTGCGCATGCGGCTGTTTATAAGCACCGCGGAGGAGATCCCGGCCGGCGAGCTCGCGCACGCCGCCCAGCACCAACGGGAGGCCGGAAATAGCTCCAAGCCGAGCGGATCGGCACTTTATAAGCACCGCGGAGGAGATCGCGGCGCCTCATTCGACTTCCAGCGGCCGGCGAGCTCACGCACCCGCCCGGCACATCCGGGAGGCCGTGCGCACGCGCCAAGTGGCCGAAAATAGCCCCCGCCGAGCGGATCGGCTGTTTATAAGCACCGCGGAGAAGATCGCGGCGCCTCATTCGACTTCCAGCGGCCGGCGAGCTCGCGCACCCGCCCGGCACATCCGGGAGGCCGTGCGCACGCGCCAAGTGGCCGAAAATAGCCCCCGCCGAGCGGATCGGCTGTTTATAAGCACCGCGGAGGAGATCGCGGCGCCTCATTCGACTTCCAGCGGCCGGCGAGCTCGCGCACGCCGCCCGGCACCAACGGGAGGCCGGAAATAGCTCCAAGCTGAGCGGATCGGCACTTTATAAGCACCGCGGAGGAGATCGCGGCGCCTCATTCGACTTCCAGCGGGCCGCGCACTCGCGCACGCCGCCCGGTTCAAATTTTCTAAGTGCAACGCACAATGAGATGCATGAGAAACGGCCTTGGTTACCATCACATTTGAAGCGATGAATACGAACTTAAATTTTATGACTCGGTGTACAAGTCGAGGTCGATTTTTTTCGGTCGATTTTGGATCAAAAAAGGTCGACCAATACACCGGCAAATACGGTAGGATCATTTTGGATTTTCAGTGCCGGCAACCACTGGATTAATTCCATCGAACGACGCACACATTATTTGAATAACAATAGGATTTATTTAATTTGAGGACTAAAAGTCACTAACAATGAATAGAACAGACAATTGGAGTTAACACGCACTTCGCCAAGCTGGTGACAGTGCAGAGGGGTCACTCTGACTCGTACTGCTGCTGAGCTGGGTGCCTTTTCACTCCCACGCTTGTTAGCCCGAAGAGGTGTGCGACAGCAGGGGCTGCCGAAGGTGGAAGATCTACAACTGCAGAGACGTTTTGATGAACTAGTTTGCACAATGTGATTTGAATTAACCCTTTGAGTTAACCCTTAAGCAATCCCAGGGACATTGGGTGTGCCTTTCAGGTCTTTTTTTTCCATTTACCATTTTCCAAGTCATTTGAGCTGTTTTAAATAAAGCGCCAGGGGATGTATATTCATAATTGTCATCTGCTCATGAAATGTGCACAACATGGAAACACAACAGACAAAAATACCCACACCATCAGAAACTCAATTGAATCTAATGCAGTCATTTGTTAAGATTTATATTTGGACTGTCGGCTTTCGCATTGATCTTTTTTTTTTTTATTGTTCACCAGATGGCACTACATTTCGCATTCAAAGCATGCAGTAAACTAACACAAGTAGGAAGATTTTTTGTAAGATTTTCTTCAAGGGTGGCCGACGACCGAATCAATTAGGTGTGTCGCCAATGATGTTGGATAATGGTCATAACAAACACCAGTCTTTCTTCTTACAAGTCCACATTCTGTGTTATAAACTGAACACAAGTCCAAAATTTAGGCTGAAGAAGAGTTTAAAGTAACCTAAATGTTTCCACAACAGTTGTGGGAAGTTTGAATTTGAGGAAAAAACGGATGGTGGACACTTAAAGGATCTTTTCAGGTTTGATTGTATTTTAAGGCAGGATGGTTAAAGCTGCAAAATATTAAGTTTGCGTGAAATGAAAAGAAGATCCTAAAATGCACTCTAAGCTTTAAAGGTGACCTCCATAATGCACATAAACACTTGGTCAATGTCTCACTACTTGTTTGCACTTCAAAATTCACAACAGGTTTTTGATAAAAGAAAATTTGCAATGTGTCCATTTCTTGGACTTTTCTGGTCTTTCCCAATCTCTGTCACAATGTGCTGAGCGCACTAACTCTGTGGCCATATATCGTTTTGTTGATCAATTGCAGTATTTGACGTCGGCGTGCACTCCTCATGATGAAATAGAGGCGTTAAACCCTGATCCGAAATGAGCCAGGGATCGTGGCTCACAACTACTGTTGTGAGTTTTGCCATTCGGCTCCTTGTTAGCAAGTTGTGCAAAAGGCACTGAAGCATTGAACAGATGGGCTTGTATTCCAAAGTTAAGAGAAGGTAAAATCAATCGCACCTCTAACACTTATGAACTTTAGCGCTCAAGTTGACTATCTAATTTTCTTTCCAAGGAATGTATATTTTGAGTGAAACTTCACCCGGGGCTCGACGCTCAAATGGTCTCCTCCACGATGAACTCGATGGAGTGCTGCGGGGACTGTGAGCCGTCCATCATGGTGATCTCGCTGCCGTCCATTGTGATGGTGGGAATGGTGATGCCCTGCGCTCCCAGCATAGATGAGGGCAGGATGACCACCTGCGAGGTTCCGTCCATGCCACTCAGCTCCTCGGCGGGGATCATGACCGCCTCGCCGCCGCCCTCACTGGCCTGCAGCACGTAGATGGTCTGCATGCCGCCGTTGCCGTCGTCCACCTCCACCTGGGTGGCGTCGGCAAGGGAGGAGAGCACTTTGGCGCCCTCCAGCACCTTCTGGACCTGTGCCGCCTCGTTGGCGCTGGCCACTTCCTCGGCGGCCTGGGCAGCCTGGTCGCCGTGCTGCCGGATGTGCTTGTCCAGGTTGGAGCGGGAGCGGAAGGCGGCGGGGCAGTTGGGGCACGGGTACGGCTTCTCGCCGCTGTGGGTGCGGGCGTGCTCGGTGAGGCGGGCCGCCACGCTGAAGCTCTTGCCGCAGATCCAGCAGCAGAAAGGCCGCACGCCGCTGTGGATACGCTCGTGGTCCTGCAGGTGGGGCAGCTGGCGGAAGCATTTGCCGCAGGTGGTGCACTGGCGGAGGAGAAGAAACCGGACAAGACCATTAATATGCGAACCGCTCCCGGTCCGGCTCCAGGGGACTTTTGGCAGGAGAAGCGTCCTCATATTTTACTGTGCCTTCAAGTGCCGCTTGAGCAAAGTTAGTTTTTGCGGCAGCGGGCTACCCGCACGATTTATTGGGCCTCTTTATAGCAAAGACATTCACGCATCAAGAGTTAAACATATTTTATGAGGTTTTTCACAAGGTGGGAAGTGAACAGCAGACGTTATTAGAGCACAACATCATATGCTGCTTGATCCGCATTCTGCGGATTTTTCATACTTTTATGAGCAACTACGCAAAACCGCAGCATCAACGTCTGTGGCTTCCCTATGTCTTCTTTTTTAACTTTGTCGGCGAAATTCTAAGAAAATGCATAATTTCTCTCTGTCGCCTGGCTTCAATTAATATTCAGCCACCGAAGGACAGCCTTTGTTGCATCTCCAATCAAACATCCATCTTTGAGCGCGGCCAGAGTGATGCTGCGTGGTTGCCAACATTAAATCAATTCCCACAGCGGCAAGCAGGGCTGCTTGGTGGGGAGAGTTGATGTCACCGGCACGGCAAAGATGGAGGGTCGCCAGTGGGATGGGGGCGGCAAAAGAGGTGGGGGTGGCGGGGGATTCCCAGAATAGTAACAGGCAGCGAGGGGAGCTGACAGGTCCTAATTCAGCCCGGCCATTAATCACAAGTACAGCGAGGGAGGAAACACCCGTAGGACACACATACACGCACAGGTTGCAAATGGCTCAGGTTCAGAAGTGGCAAAATGGCCGTTGCGGGATCAGCTTGTGACCGTGAATGCTGGATTTCAATTTGTGATGTACGTCATGAAAAAAAAGCAGGTCTTCCCGACGATTCTGAATGACTTTCTTACCTCGAAGGGCCTCTCATTGGTGTGAGTCCTCATGTGAACCTGGAAGGTGGAGTTGTAGGCGAAGCCCTTGAAGCAGATCTCGCACTCGAAGCGGACCCGGCTCTTGGACTTGCTAATTTTGCCCTGGCAGTGGGCCAGCACATGCTCCTCCAGGGCCTTGTTGGAGATGAAACGGCGGCGGCAGGGCCGCACCGGGCACTTGAGCGGCGTCTGGCCGGTGTGGGATAGCCGGTGGAGGTCCAGGCCCTCCTGGGTCATGCAGCGGTGGCCGCACAAGTCGCACTCAATCTGTGGGGGTGTGTTTCAGACTTTCAGGTTCTGATCCTTTGTTGACATGGTGTGGGCAACTCCGTAAGGCTTACCTGTCCTGTGGAGCGCCCTCGTCCTTGTCCTCGCCCGCGTCCGGTGTTCCTCTCCTCCTCGCTTGTGCAGCGCTGCAGGTGGATCTCAAGCACAGACTCGTTGATGAACTGGGAGGAGCAGTGGGGACAGACGACGGGCTCCTTGTCTGAAATGGAAGAAAAGGTGGGATTGTGAATCCAAGTGGAGATGATCACATTAAAGGTCCTGGCTTAAAATCAAGTCTATTTAGGTAGGCTTTCATATGGCCAAAGTTGACAAGTCATTCCCTGATCTTGACCCTCAAAGTTTGCATGTTTTCCCCTTGCTGTGTACGTGTTTTCCAAAAACATGCACTTGAGGCTGATGAAGTCCTCTTAAGGTGTGAATGGTTATTTTCTACATGTGCCCTGAGATTGGCGACCAGTCCAGAATGTACCTGGCTTCTCGGCCAAAGTCAGGGACTCTAATGAGGACAATCGCTAAAGAGAAGGAAAAAATAAATAAAAATCAATGCACAGGCGGTGGCACGCGCAAGTACAAGCGCTGTTCGTTAGTGTGCGTTGTAAAACACATTGAGTGACGTCCCGCTTCAATTCACTGAGAGAGATATTTGACTCCATCTTAACAGAGCTGCAGTGATCATCTGGTGTTTGAGTTTCAGGAGGCGTACAGCTTTCAATTTAGGAGCATTAATAAGCGGCAACAGTATCATTAGATTCTCCGGGGAGAAAAGGTCACATTGGCTCACTGACACTTTGCCACTTCATTCATTCCTAAATGAACACTGTTTTCCCACTCCCAGCCAAAAAACAAAACCAGCCAGAAAAATAATCAGATATTTCTCAACTGAACATTAAAACAAATTTTCATTTTTACAGCAGGAGAATAAAAAATACACGAGTTCCCACTTTAGACGTAGTCTCATTCTTAGAGCGACTGCATCACCAGGATTGATGTGCAAGTCAGAACGAGGTTGCCATCTTGCGCTAACTCAATAAAAGAAATGTCATAATTACAGTAACCCACATGGCAGGGCGTCACAATACTTTCATTTTCCACTCAAATGGCATAAGTCAAGATAGGCTCAACTCTATTCTCTCTTCTCTATTAGGTGCTAAAGTTCTATTCTGAAAATTCCTGGTTTACTCCCCGCACCAAAAAGAAAAAAACAACAACAGGGAGGCCGTAAATGAGCGCACATCTCCGTGATTGGACTGCTAACACATTAACAGTGCCAATGCTGCAAGTTTTGCGTGACTAATTATTGCAAGTGATGCTCAGTCTCTCGTGATCAGCTCATCAATGAATTGGCGGCAGATATCCTGGGTCTATTTAGCGAAAACCAAATGCTCTCCTGCTGGGATGAAAACAGGTCTGGGGAAGAAGGAGGAGAAAAAAAAAGAAGCCAACCAATGGATCATGAGCACGTCAAGGGGTCGTTACCCCAACGGCTGGCAATCTGCTAACCATCAGCACCTTTCTACTCCAGGAGGGACGACCGTCCCGCTCTGGCCCCTCCTTCCCCTCGGGAAGCAACAAATTAAACTTTTATTAAGGACAATCTTGCCCGATGGCCCAGTGCTGATCGGCGGATCAATGTCTTCAATCATCTCTCGCCGAAGAACGCCGTACCTCTGACCTTTGCCTCAGGCGGACTCATCAAGCTTAACTAATGAGCCCCCCCCCCCCCCCCCCCTTGTCCCCCACCTTCCTGATTAAGATGAAGTGTGGGCACGTTGACCCAATTCATATACCTGCACCTTTCCCATTCCGTTCCACTTGAGACACAGATCAATGCAAAGTCGCTAACCTAATGCATGGGCGCAGCAACGCCGACGTATGTTTAGTAATGAACAAGATTGACCAGGTGAGCAGGCAGGCATTTATTGCCGAGTCAATAGTAATTCACTGGGAGTTGCACTAATAAGAACATCATAATTGATTCGTTTCCATTACGGCATAGCGGATTTTTCATTACGCGCTGATGCCTGCTCTTCCGTTCCCGAACAGAAACACAAAACGACTGACGGGGAAGATAACGCAAAAAAAAGGAGCGCAAACCGTTTCCTGCTAGAGTGCTTTCTTCCCGCTGACAATACAAATTGGGTAGGTTCAGGGGGGCTCTGACCTTGATGGGTGAGGGAGTGCAGGTCGAGGTCCTTCCTGCGACTGAATGCCTCTCCGCAGTCCGGGCAGGGGAATGGGTTGCTGGTGTGGAGAAGTCTGATGATTTAAAACAATTATACACTTTTTAAATATATGACTAAATAGTCATGAGTGTCTGAACTAGAAGAACAGCAGTAAACTAAACCCTACTTTACGTGCAGATTTTTGCTGCTCGTGACAGAGCTGTCGCCATGTCCACTTAAGGACACAACCTGTCAATAGTGTACAAATGCAATCGTTCTACTCAAAGTCAATGAGAACTGCGACATTGTTCTGAAAATAAAGAAGCTAGGGAGGTGACTTCATCAGCCATTTCACCTCATACTCACAAGAAGAAAATAGACAGACACGGTGTACACATTTCCTCCCTCCTATCCTGTCCTATCCTGCCCTGTCCGCTTAATTTGCTTGGGCTGTCTGTCAATCATACGTGGCTGAAACTCAAGGACGTCGAAGATATCCGGGCACGGCGTGTTCAGAAAGCTTAAAGGTCCGACATAGCTGCTACACGGCCAGCCGAGAGAAGGGCGTTAATCTAAATGTCATCCTGTGATAATGGGACATACATTTAACTGGATTGCCAAGGCTGAATATTCTTACTGAAGAGAAAATAGTGCCGCGAGACACAAAAGAATACATCAAACAATACAGAGAAAGGAAACGTGTTACTTGTGATGGTTGAGCTGTTCCTCTGTGTTAAAGTGCGAAGGACAGAGGGGGCACGAGAAGAGACCGTCTCCAACGTCACCATCTGCAGCATACATCTGCAGCCAAGGACACAGTGAAGGACAAAGGAGGAGGGAAAAAAAAAAAGATTAGTAAGCAAGGTCTTGAAAAGCCTTGTGCAGTACGCTTTATTCAGCCTTTAACGCAGTGAAACGCAAAAGACTAGCACCTACAGAATCCTTCACATTAAATAAAAATAATGCACTAGAGGGCTCACTAAAGAGCAAGCGTAAACAAAGCCAAATAAACAAACATGAAGCGATATTACACAAGAATTTGTGTCAAGAGGCAAATGTTTTTGTTACGGTGGGAAGGTAAAGGACCAATGGTAGAGGCGTGCCTCTTGTTGAAGAGGGAGAAAAGGGGACCGACCGGTTTGCGTCCGCGCTTGCGGCGAGGCTGGTCCGAGGTGTGAATGAGCTGGTGCCTCTTGAGAGTGGCGGCCTGCGTGAAATCTTTGCCGCACACTTCGCAGCAGAAGGGCCTGTTGCCGCTGTGACTCATGGTGTGGCGCAGCAGGCTCTGCGAGTTGGTGAAGGACTTAGAACACACCTGCAGGACAACGGCAAGGCAAGGCAAGGCGTGACGTGGCTGACTTGTGTTGCTGCAGTGCGCTTAAAGATTCTGACGGCCACCTTGCAATTGAAGAGCTTCTCTCCGGTGTGGCTGTAGACGTGCGTGCGCAAGAAGACACGCCTGGTGAAGGTTTTGCCGCAGTAGGGGCATACGTGGGGCAGGGCGGTGCGGGACCAGTCCTGCAGCAGCTTGGCGGGTGGTGGGAGGTTCGCCGTGTCCACCGGAACTGCTGCCCCGCCCTCCGCTTCCTCTTTACCGCTAGAATCCTTGTTTCCTAAAAAGAGAAATAATCACTTTTGACATAAACAGGCTAGAAAAGCAGATTTGAACATCTTTCCTCAGCAAAGGCCTGATCGTTGCATTGTCAGCTTTCTTACATCAGTTTTGCGGAGTCCACTTTACCTTTGCCAACGATCCGGAAAACCTGCCTGCTCCTCTTTGGGGCTGGTGCATCCAACTCAGTGAGCGAGTGCTTTGAGGTCTGCGCCTCCTCCGTAGGCGACGCGATCTCGTCGCCGGTCTCCACTTCATCTATCGGGCCGCACTCCAGAACGCGGTGCTGCCTGCGATGGTACAGGTACTGGGTGGTGTTCATGAAGGTCTCCTTGCAGTAGGAGCAGGAATGGATGGGCGTGTCCAGGTCGTGCATGGACCGACGATGCGTGGCCAGCACGGCGGCGCTGTTGAAGCTGCCGCCGCATTGGAGGCACAGGAAGACCTCGGCGGGCTGCGCCGAAGAAGTGGAGGGCGCGCCGTCCGGCTCCTGCCCCTCCGCCGCGCTGCTGTGTGGGTACATTTTCTCTGATTGGCTGCTCGCCACCGTGGTGCTTCCTTCGCCTTTCTGCCGGTGTTGCTTGCGGTGGTAAAGGAAGAGGGTGGTGTTGAGAAAACTCTCGCCGCACACGGTGCAGTGGTGCAAGGCCTCCTCGAAGCCATGCGTCTTGCGGTGGGCCACCAGTTCGGAGACCAGGCCGAAACAGGAGCCGCAGTCCACGCACAGCAGCACCGGATCAGGCTTTGGCTTCTTTAATGCGCCTCTCTTCCTAGGAGACGACTCTTCCTGCGCAGATGACACTGTGACCACCTCAGGAGCCGCCGGTTCGGAACCGTCGCACCACGAAGCTTCGACGTCTTGTGTTTGTTCCTTTTCTAATCCTAAAGCGTCCGCTCGGTCGGACTCATGCTCACTCATGTTACGCTCGGCGACGGGATGAGGTTCCTCGGCGGGGAACCCGGACTGCGGCTCGTTGTCCGACTCGCCCACGACGACGGCCCTCATACAGACACCTTCTTTGCGATGACTCTGCCATTGGTCCAGGCTCTTGAAGAGCTCCTCGCAGTCCCCGCACTGGTAGAGGATTCGGGGCTGATCCAACAGTTGATCTTCGCTGAGCTCGGTCTCTTGGGCCTCCATGTCAGCCACCTGCACCACATTATCGTCAGACTGTGCCGACAGTGGCTCCAGCTCCACTTGGATTTGCGGGCCGACCATCTCCTCCTGTGTTAGGGCCGGCTGCGAGAACACAATGGATAAGGGAGAAAGAACAGAATAAATGTTCCTTTGGTTGGAGAATAAAAATAAAGGAAATTTTTATTGCCACTGTTAGATGACTAAATGCAACAAATTTGTAAAAAAAAAAAAAACATGTACTTTCATTCGTATCATAAAGCAAAAAGGTAGTTCTGCACTTGTCAAGGCGCTACACCTACAACTTCCTCGCTCAGATTGACCGTAAATGTTTGCGTGCACTGAACGTCAGTGTAAACGCTCTCTTCATCCAATAAAAACATTAACGGCTGTTGTTATGTGGCTATATTCCTTAATAAACAAGCAAATGATAGCCAATGGAGTGGGATGGCATGCGTTATGTCAAAGCTCCTGAAGCTTAATGGCTCCCATCTCCCTGGGTGAATGCAAATTGAAAATTATTTGGAAAATTATCAACAGCAATTCAACAGTCACACAAAATACAAAGACAACGATGGAGGACAAAGGCGCATGATCCAGAGCTGGCAAGACGGCCTGGGCCGTTAGCGAGCATCATGAGCATCAGTCTGCCGAGTGACCTCATTAGCAGCCGTGGCCGGCTGTTCCGAAGCCCCGCCACATCGATTGCCATCTCGCAAATATGGAACCTTTTTCCAGACATGAGATTGAGCTCCACTTGCAGGGTCAGCGTCAGAAAAACTGCACTTAAGACTGGAGAACTTTTTCTAAAGTATCGGTTTTGTCTGTATGACTATTGTTTCAGGCCAAAAGGTAAGCATTTCTATTTTTGTATACTACCATCTTAATTGAGATTTCAAACAGCGAGACGTCGTAGAGTCCGTGAACCTCGTGAGGATAAGTGGTTCAGATAATGGACGGGTGGATCAAAGTAGTGAACCCTGTATATGGATATTGCGAGACGACTTCAAAGTTTCATTGAAACGTATTGAAATGCAGTCTTTCTACGTGCATGCTTAACCATGCAGGACCGCCGCAGTTCTACTGCTCTGCATTAGCAAATTCGCAAGTCTTCAAGGGAATCTATCCTCTGTTAGCTAATGAAAACCGTGGCTGTGTGTTTATTTTTGTGCCTGTGACGCTGTGGAATCTTGTAGTAATTTATTGTAGTTACAATTTATTACTTATGACAAAAATATGATGAAACAAATCAAATCTGCGACAATGACTTGATGGAGGTCCATAATTGACTTTTCTGCACAACTCCACGTTTGCAACATTGACAGCGATACAATTTGTTCTCTCAGTGAGAAAAGTGTTCAGCCCTCAGTCCCGCTGAGCTAATCAATTCTGAGAACAAAAAAATCCCGCCGAGCGGCCTATAAATTGTGGCAAACAAGCTCCGCGTTTAGTGCTCAGCTGCAGGTCAATGCTACCATTTAGGGATTTTCATTATTAATCAATGGAGCCACGAGCACCTCACGGCGATGCTACGAACACTTTTTGTAGCACTTTTTGGAGGAATTCAAACCAGCGAGCTTTTATTACCTGCGTTTGGAGCACCGGAACAATCATAGGCGTGACGCGGGACGAGTCCGCCTGGTCCTCCTCGGCCGTGCAAGTCATCTGGTGCTTCAGCACCTCTTCCAGGGTGTTGAACTCCTTGTAGCAGGGGAAGCACATGTACACCGACTGAGTCTCCATGTCCCCCTGCAGTAGGCGAGAAAATATCAGAAATTAAAGATTTGTGTGCTGCAACTGAAAACATTAGCTTTCAATATAAAAGCAATTGTATGTGTGTTGTGTATGTGCTTCTGGTGCAAACATTGCCCTCTCCTGATGGAAGACAAGAGTGCCAGTTGTGATGTCACTGTATGCAGCTTGTCTCCCCGCCCTAATTTGTAGGCACATTTCATGTTGTTCAAGAACCACCTTTCTGCGCTTCTGACATCCAACAATATGCGACGATGGTTCTCCCTGATTTGGCCTTGCAGGATTGTACGATTGCTTAGTGACGTTGGTATAACATCACGCTGCTAAACCTGCGAGGTCTGTAAGCGCCTCACTTAGTACATGTTAACAACCTGCTTTAGCTAGGAAAGGCAGTCCTTTAAATTCAAGGGGCACATTTGGAGGAGTGGTCTGGGGGCTCATTTCAAACCACTATTTTAAATCATGAACAACGGATTGAGTATTTGTGCTTAGTAACAGTAATCTAATTGATTGCATTGCAGTTTGCGTTTATTTTTCAATAACTGCTGGGGAAATTTGTTCACATTTCAGACCTTTGGACATTTTAGTCTTCAATGAACAGAACATGATTTTGAAATGTTGGGGTCAATTAAACAAGCCTTGTACTCCAATGAGTGTATGACTGTACTTGGTAGTGTTTTTATTACATATACATTGTGTTGTTGTGTAACTTGCACGTCTTTTTGACCAGATCACCAACTTCTGCTCAGTGGATTATTTTCTAGTTGAATTTTAAGACTGAGCGGGAATTACAAACACAGAACCGACAAAGTCTGAAGATGAAAGCCAAACGGCCTAACTGTCGGTGTGCGTGGGCCTTTAAGTAGCGTCCACACCATTTCAAAAGGCGCGATGATTCTCTTTTGGTCTTACTAAACCACAGCAACACACATTTTTTTTTTTTTAAAGCCCAATGAAACGCACACTATTGAAAGCGAACACAGGAAAGGTGGATTGGGGCTTCGTTTTAATTGTACATAAAAAAATACGTTCGATGGCGGCGAGCAGCTCGGCAGCTAATTTAGCAGTCACCGTCATGGACAGGAACCGTTGAGCTAAATGGCCGCCCGGCTAATAGCAAAAGCTAACGGCGTGGCCGCGAGATAGCTCCAAAAGCTAACGAAGCGGCCTCGTCTTCGACGCGTTTCAGCATCCCAAACGCTAACATAAGTATTCCTCTAAAACACTTAGATCACTTATGCTTCCTCGTCAAGGTTCTACCATGAAGGGGGTGGAGAAGAAGAAAACCGAGGAGAAGAAGAAGGAGGCGAAGGAGAAGAAGAAGAGAATACTTAAGACGGAGGGCGGGATACCCTTCTTCGGTGGTGTAATGGCGGCGATAGTCTAAAAGTCTCGCCGTTCCCTTACCGGTGAAATGTTGTCCATATGATAACATACGGAGTAAGAAACGATGCCCCAAAAGTATGGGGGGAAAAAAAGTGATCGAACGTCGAGTAACTCACCGCGGCTTGCCGTTACGTTTTGACGTCGACGCTTGAAGGGGAACTAAAACAACAAGTTGGGTCGGGGCTTGGTTGGAAGAAGCGCGGCGCTGATTTGTCCAGGTGGTCCCGTAATCCGCCAATGGCGTTCGCTGACACTGAATATTTGATGGACGAAAGCGCGCTAAAACACGGCGGAAACGTAACCCGTCAGATGCAAATGTAGTATGTCCACTACGGAAGAGGATTAGGGCTAGTGGGGGGGGGGGCTTCTGACCTTTTTTCTCAAAATTCTGACTTTGAAGTGAGAATTCCCACTTTAAAGTCAAAGTTCCCACTTGACAGGATTCTGACTTTTTTTTCTTTTTTTACAGGATTCTGACTTTTTTTCTTACAGACATCTGACTTTAATGTGAGAATTCCCACTTTAAAGTCAGAATTCTGAGCCCTAATCCATGTACTCAACTGCAATTACTACACTCCCATTAATCCTTAGTAGTACTCATTCAACACCTGAAATGCATAATGCACAATTTAGATGTGTCATGAAGCCTGTGTTTCAATATTAAGGTACTCATTTCAGATCTGTATTTCAATATATTATTCATTCTATATTTGTTTTTCAGAGCTGACAACCTATAGTATTTCACTTCCTGAACATTTTGAAGTTTCACGATTTAAAAATCCTGCCAGGAATATTACAGTATCACTGCACACTTCAGTAAAGGCTATGAATATATACTAACCTCACTAAATCCAAGGCATTGCAATTGCACAAATTAATATTAACGGTTCAGAAAAAGAAATTAATCACAAAATTACTTGATTTTATTACTTGAGACATTTTTGTGGGTCTACACTTGTTAGACATGACTAAAAGATTTCACGTCACAATAAAGCTTGCTTCTAGCGCTGAATGGGAGGGGGGATACTTTTATTTGATCACTATAGAGACCGCTTCACCCGACGACCGGAAATACTTTTGTATACTAACCTTTTTTTTGGGGGGGGGGTTGGTGTTGGTTGAGTGAGTCATCCTGGGTGAAATTGAAAGGGGGTGTCTGAACTTTAAATTTTAAGTTGCCCTCATTCTTAAACAAGAAAAATAAACGCTGCTGAATACAAAGTAGACCTTTGATTTGTTTTAAATATACAGTATCTCACAAGTGAGTATACCCCTCTCATTTCTGCAATATTTAATCATATCTTGTCATGGGACAACACTGAAGAAATGACACTTTGAGACCATGTTAAGTAGTCACTGTAGAGCTTGGACCGCAAAGTAAATGTATTGTTACTTCAAAGTAACTCAAAATACAATGAATGTGTAAAATGCTGGCGACAAAAGTGAGTACACCCCAACTGAAAATGTCAAAATTGGACCCAAATGTCAATATTTTGTATGGCCACCATTATTTTCCAGCACCGACGTTTTAGGCATGGAGCTCACCAGAGCTTCACAGATCGCCGCTGGAATCCTCTTCCATGATGACATCACGGAGCTGGTGGATGTTGGAGACCTTAAGCTCCTCCACCTTCCGTTTGAGGATGCCCCACAGATGTTCAATAGGGTTTAGGTCTGGGGACATGCTTGGCCAGTCCATCACCTTGGCAGTGGTCGTCTTGGAGGTGTGTTTGGGGTCGTTATCGTGTTGGAATACTGCTCCGCGGCCCAGTTTACGGAAGAAGGGGATCATGCTCTGCTTCAGTATTCCACAATACATGTTGCCATTCATTGTTCCCTCAATGAACTGTAGCTCCCCAGTGCCAGTAGCATTCATACAGCCCCAGAACATGACGCTCCCACCACCATGCTTGACTGTAGGCAAGACACACTTGTCTTTGTACTCTTCACCTGGTTGCCGCCACACATGCTGGACACCATCTGAACCAAATATGTTTATCTTGGTCTCATCAGACCACAGGACATGGTTCCAGTAACCCATATCCTTAGTTTGCTGGTCTTCAGGATATGGATCCAATTTTGACATTTTCAGTTGGGGCGTACTCACTTATGTTGCCAGCATTTTACACATTCATTGTTGTATTTTGAGTTACTTTGGAGTAACAATACATTTACTTTGCTATTAGCTCTACAGTGACTACTTAACATTGTCTCAAAGTGTCATTTCTTCAGTGTTGCCCCATGACAAAATATAATTAAAGCATTGCAGAAATGAAAGGGGTGTACTCACTTTTGTGAGATACTGTATATTTAAGAGTCCTATAATAGGGCAGCAAATCAGTAGCACTTTTACAATATTTCTGACCTTCACTGGTGTGTAACATTTCTATGGGGAGTTTTTAAACAAAGCTCAGCACCCATTGGCACATCCATTGTGCATGGATATTTCAGCACTTACTATTTCTCTCTCACACCCAGTCAGACTACCTCAAGGGAATCATTTGAAATTCTGACAAGACTCCTCTATAAAAGCGCAGTAGGTTTTAATGAAGTCTGCTTGTGAGCGTAAACCCTTTGAGTATTAATGTGCTCGCTGGCGCACTCTCTGCTGACTCTTGTTTTTTCTGAATATACATGCAAAATTAAATGTTTGTCCTCATGCGGGCCGACCCATTCATGTATTAGCCTCTCAGCCAAAACTGTGCAACCTAATGAGATCAAATACAAAAGCTCGAGCAGATATCGTCCCTTTACAACCTCTGTCAAGAAGTTGCCCGGGAGCCTTGTCGGTTCTGAATTCACACATTACTGATAGTGTTGAGAAAGAGGAAGGAGGGGCAAAACATATGAAGCTCCTGGAGCTTCATCTCAGTAATGTTTTTCCTTCAAGGTTGAGAGTGGCTGTGGCCCATCTGGCCGCAAGCCATCTCTTCAATACCCATTTGGCGTCTGGTTCGCAAGTCTGGTGGGAGTTCCTCATCCTCCGGTTGGTCGGCAGGGCATCCAAGGGCACACTTTGATTGACTCGTCACTCTGTGAATATAATAGTTTATGCGGCACAGTGGAAGCTCGCTGCGATTGCTCCATTGCCAATTTGGTAAGTGTCGGGCTGGTTGATAAACGGTAGCGGGAGATTGAATAAAACCACTGTGAACTTATTAAGTGTCGGTAAAGTCACAAGGGACAGTCAATATTGTCCTGATGGGGGAAAAGGAAAATCACGTCAGCAACTTGGAAGGAGTGACACAAAAAAGGGTGGCGTCAGCACCTTTTCAAGAATTTTTGCTGATCACTAAAGTAAACGTTTGACTGTGTATCTTAAAAAAGGCAATAGTTTGCGTTTTGTGCAGACACCAGCCAAAGGTTTTCAAATACACAATCGATGTAAAGGGTTTACAACAACACATGACCTCAGAGGAGGATTTCAACAAAAGGCCACCACAGGAAGGAGAACTATACTCCCCTTTCTGCACTCTCTCTGTGATTCAGTCTGATTCCACTCAGGTCAGGTGCCATTTCCTGGGAGGGATTCTCTCAGTTCTGTCTCCCAAACTCTACAGGTTACATCTCTCATTCAGCATTCTCCTTGGTCTACACTTGCAAATTCCACAAGTTGGCCTGTCCCCTGCTGCAGTCTTTGGCAAGATTCCATTAGTATTGCATGAGGGATGTCATTATTCAACATATCTAGTCCGTAAACTTATTCCATCAGTCAAAATCACATGGAGATTCTGTCAGACAGGCACAATCTCTCAAGACTAGATTACGCAGCTCAACTGCAGCCCGACTCTCTATGGATTCTTTCAATTTTGGAAGCAATCTCAGACCGCCTGTCCTCAGGTGAAATCTATCCAGTCTCAGGGACTACCAGTTAGTCTCCCTCACCCCTCAGGTGCAGCCGTCAAGAGTATTCCATCAGTCTTGCTGCCTCGAGTACAGTTACTTTGGAGTTTCAAGCTCCAGGAGGATTCCATCAGTACCTTCCCTTAGGCGCAACTTCTCCAGAATGAAATTTGTCTTCAAAATTTGGTTGGAAGTTTGCCTTGGGTATGGTTGGAAGTTTGTCTTGGGTATGGATTTCATTATTTCAGTTCTTCCTGGTTTTTCATTTGAGTCACGAGCCGATATGACTCAATGCGAGACTGGCTGCAGTCTCAACTTTTAAAACAAACTCCAAGCACATGGATTCCCAACATCTTCATCTCTTCACCTGCATGATTGAAATTGAAGTTTAAGGATGGAGCCAAAGAACCCGCCACAGCTTTAAAAAAACTAAGTATAGCAAGTGTTGAAGAGTAGCTACGAAAAAAAGAAAACTAATTATTCAGGTGCACTGCCAATGCCTATAAATATTCTAGAAAAGATGGAGACTGTTACTGCGAAGCCCGAGACTTCATTAAAACCTACAATTCCTCCTTTACACAAGAGTCTTGTGTGAATGGAAAATGATTGCCTTAAGACAATGAGCGTGAGCGCGAGCGCACACGCACGTTTGGTCCTGGTTAAATATCCATGTACTACTTTAGATGGAGGTTGAAGCCACACTGTCTAACTCTAACCCGTTTGTTTACCTGCACTTGCACCTTTTGAATTTGAATCATGCTCAGTTTGGATTGGCAGGCAAGTTCACAAACAGCGGTGTTGAATTGCTGCCGTTTGGTGCAAGACGCGCCACTCAAACTACACTCTCAAAAGTCACAAACCAAAAGTGGCACAATTCTTTGGCTTTTGTTTTTTTGGGGGCTTGGGGTGCAAGAGTCAAGAGTGGTAAAGTTAATAAAAGTTGAGGCCGAAACAAATTGCCTTGACATATTTTCCCTTTTGTTCCAGTCAGCGTGAAATGATTAACTCACAGGCACCAATCACGTCACAGCGTTCCCACGGCGTTTGTGAGAACACGGTGACACAATCGGAGTCGCAATTACAGCTGTGACACGATCAGCACCTCGATTACAGACGCACAATTAAAACACGGCTGTGCGGAGACGGCAACAGTTTCATCACTTTATTAATGAGTTGAATTACTTATAGCAACAAACAAAAAAACTGTCTCTCTCCCCCCATCCCTCCTTGGTCATCCCCTCTAGCCGACCGTTTTTCACTGTTCTCCGCACCAATGGTCTGTAATCAGACCGTGGGTCGGGGCTGCTAAAACCGATTTTAAAAAGTAACATTAAAACAGCGTGTCGTACAACAGTGGACGGACGGTCGGACACGATCAATGAAAGGCTGTTTTCACCTACGACACGCGTGCGTGTGCACATACATACGCATACACACAAGCGCACACACACATACACAAGTGCACACAAGCGCACGCACACACACACCCTTATAACGCTCTGTTCACAATGGAAACAAGCGTTCCACCAGAGGACTGGCGATCCGAGTCAAGGTACAGTATCTTGGATGTGACTACGTTTTCTGCCCCACTACTACACGATTTTGAAAATAATATACAAAAAGAAACCAAACACACAACACAATAAATAAAACAGTTAAGACAACTATGGTCATGACAGGAGAAATGGAAGGAGAGAGATTCAGTTGTGAGACTTTTTTGTTCCATTTTTCCCTCCCTACTGAACCAGGGATCCCCCCCCCCAAAAAAAATAAAAGGTAATACCGTATTTACAGACTGCGACTGAGGATAAAGAGTCTGGTCGCTTGGACGCGCCATCTACTGGAGAAAAAAAAAACATTACAAGAACAACAATTGAATAATAACAAAAAATAAGAGTTGATATTTACAGATTAGCTGTGTTGTGGAGGAGCAAGGACAACCAGGAGGGAAGGGGCTCAAAATTCAAGGTCCGAAACAGGAAGTCACTCTGGAGGAAGTACTGTAGCTTTCGGTCAAAATGATGATGAGGAGATTGGACCCGTTTGTTTAGCCTGCTGAAACACTTTCCAGCTTACATGCTCGATACGTGAGCTTCTGCTATTCATACAGTGGCCCTCAACGCCCACATTTAAAAATAATAGGTCACGGTAAAGCGGGGAAAAGAGAGGCTGCTGCAGTGTGCTTCCTTTGTCATAAAATGTTTTTTAAAATCACCTAATCTAAAAACGGTGCTATCAGCAGGCAAAATGTTTGACTGCTTCAAAGAACCCAATTGACTTGGTTGTTTTAGCAAACGAACAGAGAAGGTTTTGTATCTTTTGGGTGATTGTCATTCTCCATAAGCCAAATGGCCACTCCACATAAAACAAGCTAAATAAAAACGAGGGGTGGGGGGGGACACACGAGGGGGTAAAACGTCCGTAACACAGACAATGCTTGTACAACCCCAAACATCCCACAGAACATGGACTTATAAAGTCAGCTTATATATAGATGAAGCCTATCAGGGGGAGGAAACAGCAATGCATGACGCGTGTGTGTTTGTGTGTGTGTGTGTGTGTGTACGTGCGTGCGTGTGTGAGAGACTGTGTGCTGTATAGTCTTTTTAAGTGTTGAGAGGAAGAAGAGGAAAAGAAAAAGAAAAAAACTATGGCAGGGTGGTGTTGGCTGTTTAGGTACTGTTGTTGATGGAGCCGGACAAGGGCTGGGCAGGACTGTCTGACGCACTGCCATCTGCAGAGCGAAAAAGGCATTACACATTTGGCAGTAAAATATGCAAGAAAAAAAGGTGTAAATATGTAAGTCATGGGTACTTGTACACACAGCTGCACTTTGTTTTT
>NC_090855.1:13387500-13415000 GCF_024217435.2 Syngnathus scovelli
CCGCAGCTCAGCAAACACGTATGGACAGAGATGGGGTGGAACGGGCCGAGAATTATGCGGAGGCTCGGGTGGGGAATACAATTAGACGTGCTGCTTTTCATAAGGGAAAAGTGACAAAATGTGGAGACACTGGCTTGTGACGTCACAACAACACGATTACAGACGACTACAAAAAGGGATGTTGCTTAACAAGGAGAGAAAGTGAGTGACAGGCATAAGACGTAACACAAATGTAGCTCTGAAGGCAACGGAACGAGCGACAAGTATAAGCGGGGGTGCAACGAGGTGGCGCTTACCTTAACATAAATGATGGGGATGGTGGTCTTGGCCTTATTGAAGTGCCGAGCCACCCTGTACACCGTCTCAGGGACAAAGTCCAGCACCAGATTCAGGTAGACTTCATCTTTCTGCATAAGACAAAGTGGGAGAGAGTGCAGCGTTACGAGTGTGACGGCGAATTGAAAATGACATCACAGAGGCGACGCGGAGCAAAGCGCATGCCGCCAAGTCGTCCCAAGACGCTTTGTAAGGTGCTTGACAAGAATGTCTATCGAAGTTCAGACAATTTCTACCTGTGGCTAAATACCCAAACGATAAAAGTAGCCAGTTGCCTCTCAAAAATTCACTGTCCCTGCTTTATTTCTGACCCGTTTCCTTTCTTTGTATTAACGGAATATAGTGAGGGCGACAAAGGAAATCTGCTTCTTCCTTGACAATAGTGCCATGTTGTTTGTAACTCAATGAAAAAAATTAGGACAGATTATTAAATCTAATCAATTTTCCCCAATGCAGTTATAACAGGCATGGATTTTTGCTATTCGTGAGCCGGCCAATCTTTTTTTAAACAGCAGGCGAATACACACCTTTTCACCGCTGGAGTAGAAGAAGTAACGTAGCCGCACAATGTTGCAGTGGTCCAACTTGCGCATAATTTGCAGCTCTCTATTCTAAAACGCAACCAAGGAGGATACAACAATCAAATCACAAGGCAGATTCTTACCAAGAGTGAGTCACCAATATACGTAGTCCATAAAATGGCCTCCCTCGCCAACAGCCCATGCTCACCTTAAAGCGTTTATCTTGGAGCACTTTCTTGATGGCCACCATTTCCTGGCTGTCGATGAGGCGGGCCTGGTAGACTACGCCGAAGGAGCCATTTCCTATGACCTTGATGTCCGTGTAGGACACTTCCTGCGGGCGGTCAGGGCCTTGGCCCGGCGTGGCCACTACGGTGGTCAATTTGCCAGTGTCACCTGGACGAGAAATGGGCGTGAAAAAATAAAGGCAAAATGAAAAATCAGCTCATTTGTGCAATGTGTGGGGTCATATCCCCTGCGACAACCGAGACTTTGATGCACGTTAAAATAATTCCATCACAGTTACAGCTCAAAAACAGTTCAAATGACGTCAACGACTTCCCGCTTCAGCGAGCGCCATGCGCGCTACGTGTGGTCCGCAGGTTGATTTGACATAATCCAGGATCAGATTATGTTCAAGGAGGTGATGCACTCTCTGGTAGAGTAAATTGTGTGCGTCTTGCAACTGGTCAAAGAGTTTCATCGCCAGGCTGATGTTCGCCCCCCCCCCTCCAAAAAAAAAACTTGGTGCTTCAGATCAAACAGTAACTGACAGAGCGGTTAGCGTCGAGAGCATTCTAACGGATCAACATTAGGGAAGGAGAGCGAGGCAAGAGCGAGCGAGACAGAGGCCCGTCCCCAAAGCGCTTTTGTCAGCTCACTGTGGTTAAAATGGTGTGGACAGCAGCACATCCACAAGTGTTACTGCTTTTTCCCGGGGCTTGTTCACTTTACACGTCTCGGGACCCCTACGGATCACCGCCGTGTACCAAAATGGAGTAAGACGGCAAATTATTCCGCACCAGACAGACAAATTTCGCAAAGATATCATGGCATTCCTCGCTAAACACACCAAATACAAACTTAATCAGTATAGTTTGTAACATGCAGTGTTAAAGGGGAAGTCAAGTCAAAAAGTTCTGGTTAAGAATTCATTCTACGCAGCGCCTCCCATCTAAACACAGTCATCTGATTAATATTGTGTTTGTATGATATGAAATAAGCAGCTACAGTAAATCCACCTGATTTTATCCATCTCGGAGGTCGGACATTTTGCCACTTGGGAGAGTCTACTTTTCGTGGATTTCTTGAGTTTTGTTAGTGGGTTAAAAAAATATTTAATAATGTAATTTAGAATATATAAATTGGGTCACTTTGTAGATTGTCGCAATTTGACATATTGACATTTAAATGTAGGTTCTGTGCTAACACTAATGTAATATATCAATCAATTGGTCATACGCTATGACACAAACAAAAGCCTCCTAAAACATAAAACGATTTTTCCCCCAGTTCCATCACAAATAAGTGGACGATTGCTTCCACAAATGACTAGCACGAACGCTAAGGTTAACTCAACCTGAGTGACGTGAAGAGGAGTCCACCGAACTGAAATGGTCAATAATAACCTTATGGAATCGTTTTTTCGCCGAAAAAACAACAGTCGGTATTGATGTTGACGTTGAAGTCATCGAAGAGGTTTAATAGTGGGAGAAAAACACGGCTAATGGTAGCTGGATAGCTAGCCAAAGATAGCCAAGAGCCTGCTAGCGGAGATGAGCTCGGCGATTGTGATCGACTTCATTTAAAGAAAATGTCGATATCGTCACCTGAAATAAACTACGGGATGGACATCATTTGGAACAAAGCGTCTGAGGCGGCGAGTGGTCATTTTAAAAAACGACACTTACGGGGTAGTTTGAGGTTACCAAAGCTTGTCGAGCCACCTCCGCTGGTTTGCGAAGCCCCCGACTTTCCTGTCGAGCTTCCGCCGGCTACTGCCGAGCCGACACCGGCTGCAGCGGCTCCGGGAGCTCCGGGAGGCTCGGCGAATGAGCTGGTCCTGGGCCGCCCGCTGCCGCTCATATTTGTGTGAACTACAGCCAGGATTAACGGCGAACGTTACTGACAGCCAACCAAGTCACACAATAAATACGAGCCCACCACCACAACCACGACCACCACACAAAAAAAACTCCCATGGGAAAAGTACTGCACTTACAGCGTTCTTGCTTTCTGCCCAGTCTCCCCCTTTCTTCCTCTGTACTGTACAACGATGATGGTGGGGAACTGGGGAGTTGACGTGCAATGACGTCACATTCGCAAAGGACTGTGGGAAAGCGAGTTTCGATGAACCTGTCCTCCAGGGGTGGTGAGCGAAATGACGACGTTTAGTTCCATATCATAGCAATATTATCCTCAAAATAGAACACAGTATAAAAAAAAGAGCGATAGGCTTTTTAACATACACTAATAAAGCTGATCAAGCAAAACAAGCATAAATAAGAACGTTTCAAAAGTTTGTGTTGAAGTTTAAAACAAATATGAACAGTGCACAAAACTATATCAAGAATTACAACAATAATGGTAAAAATAAGTCCTATCAAACATAAAATGACTAAAGTACATTAAATACTGCGCCAAATTCTTTTTTTTTTTAAACAAATTACTCGCCCCAAATAAATACCGGCGGAATAAACTACAATACCCACCACGCATAAATTCCAAAGTGATTGACAGCTACACTATCCAATCGTGGTTGCAAGACTTTCAGCAGGATCTCATACAGGGCGGGGCTTAGTGTCACAAAAATGGATGCTAATGGCGGGTTAACGTCTCACTACATGCTGTAAAACAGAATTGTCGGCGAACAACCATCCCGTTGTGTGCTTCTCGTGCCCGAGACAGCGTCGGAGCAGCCTCGGTGGAGCGGGCGTTTGAGTGACGTGCGGTGACGACTACGAACGGCGCCGTCCGACGACAGTAAATGAGGTACAGGGGGTGGGTAAAAAAAAAAAAAAAAAAAGGGCCCCTGCCGCCTTTCGACCGGAGAGCTGCGGCGAAAAGTTGCTAGCGCCGCCTGACGGACCGCCCGGCGAACCGGGCAACGGCCGTCAGGAAATAGCGGTGCCAAGGAGCGTCACAAAATTGGTTCTCGCTGGCCGAGGGAGCGCCTCCAACCGCCTTCCACACGCCATCGCACACATGAGACAGTACACAAGCGAACCTGTTAAGAAACCTTTTGGTGGTTTCAAGATTACCTTTGTAAGGTAGTGGCTGGGACGAGGCAACCAACAAGGGCCATCATGTTGGCTAATTGCTAAGTCGTAACATGTTGTCTTTTTATCCGCGTTAAACTATAAAATAATTAAAATTGCCAACATTTTAATCACGGGCGCTTTCCATGAGAAGAAAATCGAGACAATCTTTACTTTATGTGAAATTGACTCGTTTAATCCAGTAGGTCAAGAGCAGGGTGGCCCAAAAGTAAATTTAAATTCAATTTATTAATTTGTGGTGGAAGGAATATGGGAAAGCAGGTGAACCCGGTTGAATAATCTATAAGGATGCAGGAATATTAAAAAAAAGAATGAGAAAAGAAGCTGAAAAATAGATTTGTGTAAGTGAGTGAAGCATGTAAGAAAGCAGGTTTGGTTGAAAACATCCATCCATCCATTTTCTATACTGCTTGTCCCCACGGGGGGTCGCGGGCGTGCTGGAGCCTATCCCAGTAGTCATCGAGCAGATGAACAACCATCCGCACTCATACCTAGGGTCAATTTGGAGTGCTCAATTAGCCTACCAAGCATGATTTTGGGATGTGGGAGGAAACCATAGTGCCTGGAGAAAACCCACGCGGGCACGGGGAGAACATGCAAACTCCACACAGGGAGGGTTGGAGGTGGAATCGAACCGGTACCCTCCTGACTGTGAGGCGGACGTGCTAACCAGTGCCAAGCCGCCTGGCTGAAAAGAAAGCTGTGGATTTAATAAAATTAGCTTCCAATAAACAATACCTACATTCAAGATTCAAGAGTTTTTATTTGCCATGTTTACCATATTTGAGCGTGCTAAACAAGGAATTTGACTTCGGTACATCACAGCCTCTGTTCAACATTTAGGTGACTAACAACACTCAGGACATGTGAAAAATGACAAATATTCTCAAACATCCCCTGATCTTAAACTCCCAGGAGGGCAAGGAAAAACTCAAAACTCCAACTAAAGGAAATGAGAAACCTTGAGAAGAGACCACAGATGGGAGGATCCCTCTTACAGGATGACCAGGCTGCAATGGATGCAGAGTGGACACATCATATAGACAATTCAAAGATAATACGTTGAGAGCAGGATGTTATTGCACAGCAATGTCTCTGAGACTCTAAAAGTGGTGTAAGTTCACCAGAGCGACAGCCTAGGGGAAGAAGCTGTCTCTGTGTCTGCTGGCTTTGGCGTACAGTGCTCTGTAACGCCGTCCGGAGGGGAGTAGTTCGAACAGACTGCAACCTGGGTGAGAAGGGTCTGTAGAGATGTTACTTGCACGTTTCCTGGTCCTGGACAGGTACAAGTCCTGGATGGATGGGAGGTTGGTTCCGAATATCTTTTCTGCAATCTTGATTGTCCGTTGCAGTCGGTGCTTGTCTTGTTTGGTGGCCAATCCAAACCAGACAGTGATAGAGGTGCAGAGGATGGACTGGATGATGGCAGTATAGAAGGTCTTCAGCAGCTCGTGTGGCAGGTTGAATTTCCTGAGCTGTCTCAGGAAGTACAGCCTCTGCTGGGCCTTCTTCTGGACAGTGTCTATGTGGCTGGTCCATTTCAGGTCCCGAGAGATTGTGGTTCCCAGGAACTTGAAGGTGTCTGTGGAGAGAATAATATTACTGCGGATAGTGAGGGGTGAAAGTGGTGAAGCCTGAAGTCCACTGTCATCTCCACGGTCTTGAGCGGTTTCAGCTCCAGGTGGTTTTGGCTGCACCAGTGGGCCAGCCGCTCCACATCCTGTCTGTACGCAGTCTCATCACTGTCCCGGATCAGTCCGATGAGAGTGGTGTCGTCTGCATACTTCAGGAGCTTCACAGGAGAGTCACCTGAGGAGAAATCGTTGGTGTAGAGAGAGAAGAGCAGTGGGGAGAGGATGCACCCCTGAGGGGCGCCAGTATTGGTGGTCTGGGTGTCAGATATGATGCTCCCCAGCCTCACACGCTGTCTCCTGTTGGTCAGGAAGCTGGTAATCCACTGACAGGTGGAGGCAGGCACCGCGAACTGGATGAGCTTCTGTTGGAGGATGTCAGGAGCGATGGTGTTGAACGCCAAGCTGAAGTCCACAAACAGGATCCTGGCGTACGTTCCTGGGGTGTCCAGGTGGTGCAGGATGTAGTGCAGTCCCATGTTGATCGCATCATCGACCTGTTTGCCCGGTAGGCAAACTGGAGGGGGTCAAGCAGGGGGCCCGTGACATCCTTCAGGTGGTTCAGCACTAACCTCTCGAAAGATTTCATGACCACAGATGTCAGAGCGACAGGTCTATAGGCATTCAAACCTGTGATGGCGGGCTTCTTGGCCACTGGAACGATGGTGGAGGTCTTGAAGCACGAGGGCACCTCACACAGCTTCAGGGAACGGTTGAAGATCCGTGCAAAGATGGGTGCCAGCTTCTCAGCACAGACTTTCAAGCAGGAAGGTGACATGCCGTCTGGGCCCGGTGCCTTCCTGATCTTTTGTCTCCGGTACATCTGGCGCACTTCCTCCTCGCGGATCTGGAGTGCGGGCGCGGCCTCTGCAAGAGAGAGTGTAGGTGACAACGGTGATGGAGGTGTGGACAGAGCGGTTGTGGGGGGAAGTGAGTATGTTGATTGTGCTGCAGGAGGGCCTGTTGTGTGGGAGGACTGATCAAAGCTGCAGTAGAACCTGTTTAGCTGGTTAGCAAGCCTTGTGCTCTGCACAGGACAGGGTGTTCATTTCTTGAAGCCCGTGATGCTCTGCAGACCTTTCCACACTGTTGAGGGATCAGGATTGGCAGAGAGGTGTCTCTCCAGGCTCTCCCCGTAACACCTCCTGGCTTTCCTGACCTCTCGGTTCAGTGTGTTTTTGGTCTGCTTGAACAGGTCCCGGTCGCCGCTCCTGTAGGCCTCCTCCTTGACTTTGCGCAGCCTCCTGAGGTTCGGTGTAAACCAAGGTTTGTCGTAGTTGTACGTGCAGAAGGTCTTAGTCTGCACACACAGATCCTCACAAAAACTGATGTATGATGTGACAGTGTCAGTGAGTTCGTGCAGGTCTGAAGTTGCAGCTTCAAAAACTCCCCAATCGGTGCAGTCAAAGCAGGCTTGGAGGTTCTGCCTTGACTCCACTGTCCACTTCCTCACAGTCCTCACCACAGGCTTAGAAGTTTTTAGTTTCTGCCTGTAGGCTGGGATCAGATGAACATAAGAAGTAGCATTCAGGCTTAGCTGATATAAAATAGCTATTTGATATTCTATAGTATAGTACGTTATGAATAACATAGATGTAATTATAAATTATTAAGATTTTTAAAAATCAAACTGTTTTGGCCATTTTTTTTTTCTTTAATTTGTTGGTCACCTCAGGACAGCGTTATACAGATGAAGCCAGCCAAAACTCTTCAGGAAGATGGTGTTCCTCACAGATGATAGATGATGTATACCTATGGGATCAAATCAACTCATGACTCGTGTATACAGCATACATCCATGGGCTGAATCTCAGTTGATAGGTTTTCTTTTTCATCTGCCAGTTTTATTTCCAGTTGTCTTCAAATGATCCACTCAATTTAAGACCTGACATCATGGAAGCGCAGAATGTCTACATGGAGATGGAGCAGCCTGAGGATGCCAGCGTGGACCACCAATACATGTGCAGCGAGTGCTGCCAGCTTTTCAACACTCTGGAGGAAGTCCTGATCCACCAGGAGATTCATACGAGTGAGGAAGGCGAGGCGGGCCAGGCGGTCCACTGCGAGCAGTACCAGTGCCTGGAGTGTGGTGCCGTTCTGGTGAACTCCGAGGAGCTGCTTCTGCACCAGGAGATGCACATGAGGGTGGCCGGGATTGAGGCCGACCAACGAGGTCGGACATTTTGTCGCGTGAAATCTTTGTCGAATCATTCGCTCATCCCCTGCTTCGGATTTGGATTGTGTTGAGATGCATATTTTGAACGGGATAAAAGTTGCAGTCAAAGACAATGGTTGTAATTGTACAAGGAGAAGTTTATTTAAATTTGGAATTCTTAACATTTGTGCAATCCCTTCTCAGAGTTGTGTGAGGCTGCGGCACCCGAAGATTCTGGTTCCCAGCTGCCACGCGCGGTACAGTACCAGTGTCTTGACTGTCTGGCTCTCTTTGACTCGCCCAACACATGGTTTGAACACCGCAAAAGCCACCACAGCAGCACCACCAGCACCTACGCGGAGGACACGGTAAGACAGAGATGGCCAAAGAAGCGCCCCTTGAACAGTCTATCTGACTGGCGAGCGTGTGATTGATTGGCAGCCGCAGCAGTATGTGATCCAAGCGGACGGCACCCTGGCTCCTCTCACCAACACGCAGAACTTTGTACTGAGCGAGCGGCAGGCTGGCGAGATTTTGGCTCAGGTACTTCAAATGCTTTGACCGAGACGGATCATGCCTTGTTTATCCCCATAGCATTTTTTGTGCAACTTCACTCAGCAGTCAAGTGTTTGCCACTTATCAGAAGTTTGCGTGATTGCAACAGAACTCAGTGCAGGTTTGCTTTCCTTTTGTTGTCGACGCGAGAGCGAGGGCTTTGCGTTTGTGCGGGATGAGGCTGTCTCTAACGGTGAGGTCCGGGCTCACTTCAAAGTGGCTCTGGATTTTCATCAACCTGTGGGGTCAGTGCGGTTAGTATGCAGATTACCACACTCTTACTGTTGTCATTGGGTGCGTGCCTCGGCCTCGGAAATGACATCACAGGGGCCACGCACGGGTTTGCCTGCTCAAGTGCGATTTGCACCTTATAAATTTTCCATCTAATCTTTAATGACAGATGAGGGCTTTGCTTTGGATCTGTTGCAGGTGTTCGCACAGCAGCAGCAGCAGCAGCAGCAAAAGAAGACATCCCACCTCAAATACAAAGCAGCCCCCCGGCCCTCTCTGCTGCCCCCGGTGACGCCCGCCCCCGGCTCGGCCACCATGCACCTGCAGATCCTGACGGCCCAAGCCCTGGCCGACAGCTCGGGCAAGACGGCCAAGCGGCGCCAAGCGGCATTGTTGTTGGCCCCCGGAGTCCATGCTGGCACGATCGAGACGACGGTCAACCAAGCGTACGAATGCTCTGAATGCTCCCTACTCTTCCAGACGCCAGAGGACTTCCTCCAACACCAGGGAGAGCACTTCCTGGCTCAGGACAAAGAGAGCTCGGACTGCGGGCTCATGAGCGGCTTTGAGGAAGCCTCTGGGCGCCAAGATATGGCGGACAACTCCATCAGGCGACCGAGCCAATTTGTAACGGCGGAGAAGAAAGCCGGCGCAACGGGGTGTGTGCCTCAGCAATGCACACTGTGCAGCCGTAGCTTCGTTTCAGCCAACCGCCTCAAATCCCACCAGCGCGTCCACGAGCAGGGCACGCACGAATGCCCCGAATGCGGCCGGGTCTTCAAGAGAGAGAGCTCCATGCAGGCCCACCTGTGCACCCACCTGCGCGTCAACAGGTACCTGTGCGTGGACTGCGGCCAAGGCTTCACCACAGAGATGACCCTCCTCGTGCATAGGTGAGGCCCAGCGCCGGCGGTGGGCGTCCTCTTTGCTCCCACCTGACCTAAACTTTCCTCTCGCATGTGCTTCTTGCAGAAAGTCGCACACGCCGACCCCCTTTCATAAGTGCCAGTTCTGCGACAGAACCTTCACCAACATGACAAAGTACCTTTACCACCGACGGACACACCTCAACGTCAACACCTGTGGCACACCTGCTTGCCCCGCCGCCTCTACCATGGTAGTCCTTCCGCAACTGTTATTGTAAAACAGAAAAGATAGAAGTCATTGTAGCATCAGTTTAGACGGTAATCCTCAAGAAGTCGTCGACGCGACCACATGTTCTAGTTGATCACAATTGCCATACCGCAGGAGAATCTGAGACATATGCTATGTGCTGTATTTTTTTCTTGTATTCAGCATGAATTTCAACTAAGTTCCATCCCTCTCCAGGTTAACGCTGCTCCACGACGAGTCTCTCTCTCGACTCTGGCCATCCTGCAGCGAGCCAGGGAGAAGAACAACTCTCAGATGATGGCCCCCCTTACTGAGGAAGAGATGGAAAAAATTGAGCAGGACTCTGGCGATGCGAGCAAGTTGCACACTAGCGAGGTTCAAGGGGAGGTGGGCCAAGAGCATCCTGGCGAAGAGCATCTTGGCGCCGAGCGCGTCGGGGAAATCGCGTCCAGCACGGCGGCAAGCACCACACCTGTGTCATCGGGAAAAAGCGCGTTGGCTTGTCGCTCTTGTCCAAAGACATTTGTCTCGCAGCTGCAGCTCTTCCAGCACCGGGGCGCGGCACACGGGCCCAAGCGCAGCTTCTTGTGCGGCATCTGCCACAAGAGCTTCACCAAGCAGATCCACGTACGCAACCACATCCGCACGCACACGGGTGAGCGGCCCTTCCAGTGCGCCGACTGCGGCAAGACCTTCTCGTCCCTCGCCAACCTCACCCGTCACACCCTGATCCACACGGGTGTGCGGCCGTACCGCTGCGATGTGTGCCAACGCGCCTTCTCGCAGTCGTCCAACCTGCGGCAGCATAGTTTGCTGCACGCAGCGGGTGGCAGCGGGGGCCTTACCTGCCCAGACTGCCCTGCTGCCTTCCGCTGGCCCGCCAAGCTAGCCGCGCATCGCTTTATGCACCACCCAGGTTCCCCCGCGCCTTTCCCTTGTTCTCACTGTGAGGCCGGCTTTGTCACCAGGAGGCAACTTGACGCCCACTGTTCTGAGCGGCACCAAGAACCCCAGAATGCCACTGGCGGCCAATCAGAGCAGTCCTCCACTGCGGAAGAGTCCGACGCAACCGTCCGAGGCGGCTTGGACTGCCACATTTGCGGCAAGAAGCTCAACTCCCCTGCCAATCTGCGGCTCCACAAGCTGAGCCACCCCAGTCCTGGGCGACCAGGCGGTGCCACCTGCAAGCGCGCCCAATCCCACCAGTGCCACTTGTGCGGCAAGCTGTTTGTGTCCAGATCAGGCGTGGCGCTGCACCAGCGGGTGCACACAGGCGAGCGCCCGTTCCCATGCCAGATATGTGCCAAGCGCTTCCGACAGAGCACGCACTTGCGTGAGCACCTGCGCACACATACGGGCGTGCGACCCTTCCGCTGTGAGGTGTGCGGCAAGGGCTTTGTCCAGAGCATGCACCTGGTCGAACATCGCCGCACGCATACGGGCGAGCGGCCGCACGTCTGCCCGCAGTGTGGAAAGGCCTTCAAGACCTTCTCCAACCTCAGGAACCACAAGAAGACGCACAGTCGGCAGCAGAAGCTGGATTGGGACCGGGACGACAAAGCTAATTCGGCTGTGGAGGTTTCCACAGTGGAACTTCCCAAGGGGCAGCCGCACCTCATCCAGATCCAATCCTCTGATCTTCAGCAGGTTCGTATTATCTAAATCATGCATCCTCATGGGTAGCAATGAGTTCCCACTGAGGATGAAAATGCGAGAGGAAATGGATGAATAGGTTGTCATTTTCAAGTATAGAACTAAATGAATTAAAATGAACTCTGTAATGGTTTGGAACATGTAAGAATAATTTGTTTAAAATGTAAAGTTGCCTCAGTAAGCAATTTTTATTTTAATTGTAGTACAACTTGTTTAATTATAATTAAAGTGTTTCCTAAAATGTATTGTTCTTTTTCATCATTTAATTTTCAATAAAACATATAAATGCAAAGTAAAAAATTTAAAATATACTTTTATGACTCAAGTTTGGGAATTAACAACTTAATAAGCAAAGTGTGCCATAAGGGGCCACGCCCGATCGGCCCTCATCATCCAAAGCATACTGAATCATGTCAAATGTCTGTTCTGCCACCGTCACAGGGCACCAACACCATCATGTGCAACGAGTTTGGGGAGACCATCGCCATCATCGAGAGCAGCGAGGGCAGGGCGCTGCCGCTGGAGCAGGCCCTGGAGATCTTTCACACGGCGATGGAAAATGGCCTGGATGGACTACACCTGCTCTGAGCTAACAGAAAGACTCGCGTTATAACATGAAAACAACTTAAAGACATAAATAGTGGGGTTATTTTTGAAAGGAAGCGTTTGGTTTTCAATGAAGGTAGAAATTCAGTCTAGACAAGTGCTTTCCTTTCAAAAATAACATTTCTCAGTCACTTCAAAACAGTAGTGTATTTGCATACGTGTGAGCGGCTTTTTGTAACGAGGAAGAAGTACTTTTAAAGGGTATGAGTGTCTGCTTGTATATAAATGCATTATACCTTATATGACCTATTTTTTTGTATTTTTGATTTGTATAAATTTTATGTCACTGCTGAAAGTCGCAACAAAATATGGTGTTCATAACCCAATAAACTCAGTTTGCTTCACTACATTTCCACTTTTTTTTTAATTGAACTGACCACCTAACTTTATTGGCATACTGAAAGTTACAGATACAAACTTAAATTCTTCATATAAATGTGTCTCTTGAATACTGGAACAGCCAAACATGAGCACAAAAACATTGAAAGCCATATAATTTGTTCCCCCCCTCCTCTAAATTTGCTTTGCACAGTCCTGTTTCTGTTTTGTGATATAAGGTCCTATATATGTAGACTCTTTTACAGTATTTACCCAACTAGTTTTGCACTAAGATCAAATGTTCTGTTCCAACAGTTGTATTTTGATTAGAGGGAGGCAAGGCATAAAGTAACAAAGGGAGGAAGAAGGAAAGAGGAAGTAGTGTTGAGGTGGCTCTAAAAATGTAAAAAGACTGTCGTTTGTTAAAAAGGAAGACAAAGCACAAAGGAAGGGTACAGTACATGCCTCTGAAAGATTGTAAAGTAAGGGCAATGAAAAATGTAAGGAATAATATTAATAATAGGGTACAGGTGGAGCCAACGCAATGATGTTAAAATTGAAAATACTTGAAAAAAAAAGTCCATAAAAATCACCACCATGGACCATCCTCCTTCCTTCATGCGTAACCAATAAGAGGCACGGGAATGTTTGCTTCCTTCAGACTACGACAGCGGGAATGACGGCACAGCCAGACAGTCCACTTTCTGTCCACTCTGCAGTCGATTTTTAAGAGCTCTCCGTCAGTGGCCTGTTGGTCAGCTAGAAGAAGCGACCAGTGGTTCCGGGTTCAGGGATGGAAAAAGTCTTGAGGGTCCCAGCCCCCCACAATGTCAGCAGAAACTTACTGGAAGTGATTATATATCCAGGGGAAAAAATTTAACGACTTTCCCTCTTAACATTGTTCAAAACAAATAAAGACATAAACGTTGCATCCATTTGGTCTTTCCGAACCTCCATGGGGGAGTTCCAGGGATTCCAACGTTCCGCCCGGACTCTCAATACAGTCTTGATTTTGGGGGGTTTATACGGACATCTCACTGTGCTTCCAGAGATATGATTACAAGTCCACATTATGGCAAAACGTTCTCATCTGGAAGAGTCCTGTGAATCGCCGGGATCCTCGTCGGCCCTGGGTTCCCCGTCTTCGTCCTCTCTCCCGGCCAAGTCCCCCGACTGGGCGCTGGAGGGTCCCGGCAATGAGTCGGTGGGGACGGCAAGACAGGCCGCGTCGGCCGGGGTGGCCGTCTGCATGATCTTCTGCCGGACTTCCCTGATCTTCAGTTGCAAACACACTTTGGTTGGGAAAATGTCAGAGTACCTGGTCTGGAAGGCGGCTGTGGCCTGAGCTGCAAGCGGAGAACAAGGTTAACATTGCCGCGGTTCCCATCGGTCGCCGGGGGCACTGTTCAATTACCAAACAATACACTTAATTGTTTGTTCAATAGTTATACTCATTGATGTATTAACAGGTCGGTTTTAATTTAGTTGTCTTTTGACACACGGACTTTACATAATTCTTTAAAAAATAAGCAGGAAGTGGCTGATTTGTTGTGGTTTGGTGAAGACGCGAACATATGTGCTCGTCAGTGAAACAAAGTCATTGTATATGCTCTAGTACAGTGGTTCTTAACCTGGGTTCGATCGAACCCTTGGGGTTCGGTGAGTCGGTCTCAGGGGTTCGACAGAGCCTCCACTGAGGAGGTCCGAACATACCTGATTTATTGTGCAAATTCTGATTTACCAGTATGTAATTTGTTATGAGTTCATGCATTGTGTTGGTTTTGTTCTTTGAACAAGGTGATGTTCATGCATGGCTCACTTTGTGCACTAGTAAAAAACATCTATGTCTGGAATAAAAAAATAAAAATAAAAAAAAAAATCACTAACGAGGGGTTCGGTGAATGCGCATATGAAACTGGTGGGGTTCGGTACCTCCAACAACGTTAAGAACCACTGCTCTAGTATGATCAGCCGGCTTTAACTTATATAAAAGTTATTTGTTTGTTTCTGTGTATGCTTTGTCAACCTGATGGAAAGAAGCCCTGCTGCTCTTGAAACAGCTGCATGACCAGCGCCCTCCTCTGGTCCAGCGTCCGTCGCAGGGATGAGTACGGCACTTTGTCAAACTCCAGTTCAGCCAGTATGTCCTCGCTGTCAGTGCCTACAGAAAACCAAAAGTTCACACCAAAAGTATTCAACCTCTATGAACCGACAACATCGCCACAGGGCCACCATCTTGAAATCATGTGGACAGAGAATGTGTTTTGATTTCCGACCTAAGCATGTACAGTAGCTAGCTCAAATGCCATGTGTGACTTTACAGCAGGGGTGTGAAATTCCGGTCCTCACAGGCCGGTGTCCTGCATGTTTTATAGGTCTCCCTGCTGCAACACACCTGATTCAAATGATCAGGATTGTTATCCAGCTTCTGCAGACCTTGCTAATTATCTGACCATTTAAATCAGGTGTGTTGGAAGAGGGTGACATAGAAAACGTGCAGGACACCAGCCCTCGAGGTCAGGAATTGCCCACCCCTGCTTTGCAGGCTAGGGTTTAATGAAATGTGTGCATGCATGTCTGTTACCTGGCCGGTCAAAGGTGAAGATGTCGCCTTCGCACTTGGCGGCACTTTTGGGCGTGTTGGGCTCCGAGCTGCAGCTGGAACGCCGCCGACTCTTCCTCTTTGGAGACGCTTGATCGTCAGTGGCCGAGTCCAAGTCTGAACCACATAGGAAGGCATTTGTATTCATGTCAATGGGGAAAACCAACTGGAGATTTGAGCCAAAATCGGGGCATTGGACAAAGTAAACGGCATCTCAAGTCATCGCTAATCATAAAAATTGAATAATCAAACCTGTTGAGTTCTTCCTTTTGCGTCGATAGCTGCCCAGGATGGCACGGGGCGACGTGGCGAGGCTCTGCAGCGTGGGCGACGGGAGCACCTCCTCAGGCCGAAACTCCGGAAGCTCGGCGAAGCGCTCCTCGAAGTAGACCTCCGACAGCACTCTTCCCGACCAGCACACACACAAAAAAAAAAAGGCATACGCCATATAGCGCGCCATCCGGCTGGCCATATTCCACGATTTTGCCAGCACTCACTTGTCCACCGAGTCAAATGTCTTCTTTAGCGGCGGAGGGCGAGCTTTGATCTTCTTTGGCGCCGATCCTTCTTTGTTGGTGTACGGGGGCGGCAGGGTGGGCTCGGTGGCTAACGGCGGAGGTAGTGGAGAAGATGGGAGGGAGTCCTTCCAGCCAGTCTGAAAAAAACACAACCATATGTTGGACCCTTAGGCTAATTTTTCTCCTTTTATTTAAGAATTGTTCCCAAGTTGCCATCAAACAACCTCTCTGGCAGTTTCTGCTGTGCCGTCACAGGATGGAGGCTCCTCGGCCGAATGCGACGCAGGAGACGCAGTCGTGGGTCCTGCCGGTTCCAGGTCGAAGGAGAAGTGGCTGTTCGACGAGGCGGCCCCTCTTTCTTTGTCCCGCTCCTTGCCGCGACCCCCTCCCTCGTAGCTGCCCACCGGGATGCTGGCCAGTGTGGCCTTGACTTTCTGGGGGGGGCGGCTCGGGAGCTGGCTGAGCTTGAGTGTGCCAGGTGTGCTGGCTGCCAAATGATATATAAAAGCATGATTTCAAACTAATTTAAATAAACCCACACTACAGTAAAAAATATTTGGGGAGGAAAAAAAGAGAAAATCTCAAATATAATACAAATTGCTTCTACTTTATTCTATACAATATAAATTGCAGACTACAATAAATGTTTCTACTTGCACCACCTGCATCAGAATGTGAACAAGCCTACCGAGTGTTTGGATTTGAAGCGGAGGACTGCAAGAATTCGCAGCAGGTCCACCAGGAGGCACTACTGAGCTGCCACTCATGGTGCTCTGCGGCCGCTGGTCTTCCGGTTGCATCGGCGCCTCTGTCTGACTCTCAGGTTGCCTCTCGCCAGCTCTGTCGGCAGACAGGCGGCGCTCAGGATGCAGCTGTGGGACAGACACGGCAGCGGGAGGCGCCGTGGGTTTGGGCATCACGTGGCTGGAAACGCTGGAAAGACTGGAGACAGAGTAGACGCCCGCGCTAGGCGGTACGGCCGCCATGGAGACCACCCCGGTCGCCATGGTGACATTTTGCGAAGGAGGGTATATGGCGGTGACAATCTGGTTGCCTGAGCCGCAGACGGGGGCTGAGCTGGGGGGCTGCGGAGATGGCGCCGTGGCCAGGAGAGGCGGTTGACCTGCATGTGGGTGGACACTGGTGTTCAAATTGGAGTCTGACCATCATGCAAGTGTAAAAAGAAGTCAATCAACTCTAAACAAAATAGGTCAGTGATTCTCATAGTGTGGTAGGTGGGCTCTCACTAATGGTGCGCAAGAGAATAAGGACAGTTGAGATGCTTTTAAAAATGCGCTGCACTGACCAGCAATCAGTGGCTGAACCAGCGTCTGGCCAGGCGGCGGGATCGCGGTGAAGCCAAGGGTGGCCAAGGAGCCTGGCAGAGGCAGCGCTGGCTGGGAGGACGGGGAGGATGAGGAAGCTGTTGTCGCGGACACCGATGGAAGAGCTGATGGAACCCCCAGAGTGGACTGTACGTAGGTGATCCTGCAGAAGAGTCCAAAGGTCTGTTCAAGTGCTGACTGGGTTTAACGATGTGACAGCCGCGGAAAGGAAGCTTGGTCAGAGAACAAAAGGAGAAGTTGTGTTGTACGTGTAGGTGCGGAGCCGAGTGCAAGCGTGCGGGGGTGGACGGCCAAGGCAGCACAGGGGCCACCAGCAGCGTGACTAATGCATCCAGAATAGAGCTGCTCCGCCGCAGCGGCACCCCTGCAGCACAACACCCCCTCCCCAACCCAGCAATCCCGCGATCTGCTCGGTGCCATCATTTAGCTCGTCTACCACGGTTGAGTCGCTCTGTTCGTGAAGCACGAGAGAAAGAAGTCCCGTACTTGGCTCAAGATGAGAGAAGCATCAGCTTATTTCAAGATACTTATTACTTGATTATCTCATTTGATCTTATTGTCTTGCCCATGAGTATTAAAAGCTAGTTTCAAGTACTATGAGGCTTACAACAAACACTCTCAACATTTTAAGAGGATTGTTCAACAACAAAAGAACCTGAAGTGTGGTTTCTTATATCAAATTTGCTTATTTTAAGATTTTAATTATATTATGGTACTTGTTTCAAGTTTAAAAATACTAATTTCAAGACTGCTGTAGATATGGGCCTAGTATTAGTTTCTTATTTTTCAAAATCTTGTCAAGTAAAACTTTCTTGTTCTGTTGGCAGATAATTTTGCTTATTTTAAGTATTATTTTTCATGGTTTAACATATTTTTTTTTCTTAAGATTTCCTGTGGAATTTTTGCAGTGTTTATACCTGGTGGTTGGAGGAGGAAGCAGAACTGTCTGCGAGGGGGCGGCGGGCACCGGCGCCACAATGGCGGCGGTGGCCACTGTCACTGGGAAGGGGCTGGCGGGGTGAACCGCCCCTCCTTGGGGCAGCTGAGACTGGACCAATGGCATGGGTGCGATCTGTATGATCTGATGTTGCCGACAAAATAAAAAAAAAAAATCACTAACAAATTCTACGAGTGCTTTAAGCCAATATGTTTTGTGCCAACCTTGCTCCCCGCTTGAGTGCCGTTCTGGACAGGAAGAGGCGGGGCCACAATAGGAAACTGCTGGGCTGGAGCCGGCACAGTGCGGACCGTCGCCATGGGAACGACCATTTTACCCTGGAATACCGGGGACTGCGTTTGCACTGTGCAGAGGAAGAAATATTTGTGAACACTTGCAATACAAAACTCTCAATGGTGCTGAATGTGCACGCTTGCCATAACGTCCAGATAGCGAACATAAAAATGATCAGAAAGCTAAAAAATTTTTTAAAAAAATACAAAAAATTCCCCGAGGAATGATTCTTGCCGCTTACCTCTCGTTGCGGGACTGGACGAATAACACACGAGCGAACTCTGAGCCTGCTGCTTGCCGTTGGCCAAGGCAGCGTGTGTGGCCGGCGCTGTGGGCAGGTTGAAGATACTGCTGGGCTGGCAGAGTTGCTGCGGCGGGCTCTTGGGATTGGCAGGGAGGGTGGGGAGTATGTACTGCACCTGCGTGATGGCCTTGCACCCTGGGGGCGTTAGAGAGGAGGTGGGCAGGAACTGAGGCTGGAGCAGGGGGAGAGGCAGGGGTCCGTTGGAGTGGCTGTTGCAGGACGGGGTCTGCGGCTGCGGGCCAATGAGCTGCACGGCGGTGGGCTGCCCTGACAGCGCACCGCCGAGCACTAGATTAGTCACCACACCGGCACCCACAGGGCCGGGCGACGGACAGGAGGAGTAGCCGCTCGGCACGGGCGCGCTTCCCGGAGCCGTGCCAATCAGGACTTGGGGCTGCTGGAGCGTTGGGGGCTTCCTTTCAGGAGGGTGTGGGCCGCTGGCGTCTCTGGGTTTGCTGACGATGGGCAGCGGCGTGCTGATGACGGGGCGCATCACGTTGGTCAACACAGTGGAGGCAACCCGCATTGCACCTATGCCAAGGTGCGAAGGTGACGCGGAGATGACAGGCTGGCCCAAGGAGAGCGAGAGGGCGAGAGGGGAGACGTGCGATGCTGCCGCCTCACACCCAAAAGTGTCCTTAACGTCTCCTTCGCCACTCTTGCGAGGGTCGGAACCGGCCCCCGACCTCCCCTCATCGTAGCGCTTGCTGACCGGATAGGAAGACAGGGACGCGCTCCTGCCGTGATGCGTGGAAGACGAGGCTGATGTGGAACAGATGACGGGAGCGAAGACACGCTGGGAAGCAAAGCATTTTTTTTCCTCAATATTTCATTGCAACTTGAATATTTCATGATTTTTTTTCAATGCCCTTTTGCCATGTAAGTTTTGAACAAACACAAGCAATAACTGGTGAAAGTACCCAAGTGAGTCTTTTGCTTCGATGCCATGACTGCCATTTGACGACGCATTGTATGAAGAACAGAGTGCCGGCAGACGGCCGCTTACCTTGTGAGCGCTCTCGTCACCGGAGCCTCTCTCACTGTCGCTGTCGGTCACCCGCTCCTTGCATTTGAGGTCGATGGAGCTGCTGGGGTATGGGTCCTCTAGAGAAGAACAAGCGCTACAGCTCCACTTGACATTCAATGCCACAACACGTTCAGTACCAGGCGGGGCGCAGCAAAACATGAGCAATGGCGGTTTACAAAAGTCAGTGCCAATTTAGAGGCTGTTTTGTTCTTACCGATGACATCATCATCACCCTCCTCTTCGCAGATGACCATGCGCTCCTCGTCGCTGGTCATGTCCTCACTGACAGCCCGCTTGGACTGCGACAGGGCGGGGGCATGGCTGGAAAACTGTCCGCCTCTGTCACCACACATCTTCAAAATGGTACAATTTGATTCTTTTGTTATTCATGATGATCATTTTTTCGAAAACAATTTTTTTTAAACTACTCTGCGTTTTGGAATAGCAAATGCAAAAATGGCAACTTCCGGACAACTTGCTGTTCACCTGAGCCAGTTCGGCCAGTGTTTGCGTGTTGGCCCTGTCGGCCCTCTCCATGGTGTGCATGGCGCTTTGCGAGAAGGCTCTGGGACGCGTCAGCTGGCTCATGTGACCCTCCGCCGTCTGACTCCTCTCCGACATGCCTGCCAGGCTCGGGGCCGCCACCCCCTTCACCTCCACAGAATGGGGCTCTGCCGGGTGGGGGGGTGGGGAGAACAGAAAACCAAAACAGATGTTTAGAAAAAGCTCCGAGACTCATGGTGACTCTTCACGTCGCCAGACCAACCCGTGGACTCAGACATGCTCCTTTCACGGATGTCTTTGCCGCCGGGGACGCCGCGACCTTCGGAGCTGGACTTCTTCCTGTCTTTGTTGCACCACTTCCAGTCTGGGTGAGCCTTGAAGTGGGCCTCTTTTACCTGAGCAAAGAAATCATTTCAGAAGAGTCCGCTAGTTCATTGCTAACACTGACTTGCATGCTTCATGAATCCAAATTGATATTTTTTTCTTAAACAGGCCTATTAAAGAGCAGACCTGGAAGGCCAAGTCGTGGTACTTCTGTTTCTCTTTAGGTCCGAGGGCATACCACCACTCGCCCAGGATCTTGCTGACGGTCCTGTTGTCCTGGTTGGGGTGGCGCTGATGCACTAACGCTCGATGGCGTTTGCTGAAAATCATGAAGGCGTTCATCGGCCGCCGGATGTGGTCCTTTTCCCGCTGAGAATGACACACGGAACTAAACACAGGCGCCGCCTCATCCACAAGCGCGAGGAGGACTACCTTTCCAGGGCTGCTCTTGTCCCCATCTTTGGGCAGCGCACTGAGGGACTGCGTCCGTCGCTTAACGGGAGATGTCGAGAGTGGCTGCTCGGGCACAACGCCGGGGAGGAAGCTACAGGTGACAAAAACTCAAAGTTCTCTCAAGTGCGGAGGAAAGTCCAGACAACTTCCATCAACATGCTCAGCGTCACAAGCGTGTCACTGACAAGGCCGCTGACTTTTATGTGAGAATGGCGCAGCATTACAAGCCAGAGCGGGAAGAACATCCCTTGAATGAAAGCATTTTCCACCTTCCACGCGTTACCGTCACGCTCACTTCAAGAGTAAGATGTTGAAATACATGACGCGTGTTTACAGGGCAGAATGCAGAAAAGACGACATACGGGTCATCAACGTCGCTCTCCGTCTCGCTCTCGGGCCTGTCCGCGTCCACTTTCTCCTTCTCCGACTCCTCCGGTGCGACGGCGTGCCGAGTCGGGGGACCCCGCTCCAACGTGTGAGGGGCCTCGGCGGGTTCGGGGGGCGGCACCGCCCCTGCCTGACAGTCTGAGAAAAATGACACAGGGAACAAATTTTTCGGACAAAATTGGCAGTTGCTCTGGCTTTCAATTGAAGAGACTGTACACGAGTTGCACACGTCGCAAAAGCAGCCAAACTACGAGCAAGTATTTCGATAGGAAAGAAAAACAATGGCGCTATGGCCATACCTGTCTTTGGAGCGGCCGCATGGGGGTGATTGACAGGGTGCTGGCCCTCCCCCGGCTGAGAAGGGGCATCTGATTGGGTGGGTGCCAGGAAGGGCACTAAAGAATGCCAGGGGAACACCGGGACAGTCCGGGGCTCCACATTGGTCCACACTGTAGAGACAAAAGACGGTTTGTGCAAACTGAGGGTCGGGGGCCCACAAACGGATCGTGAACCCAGATGATTGATTGCATTTGAATGAATTCGGATTAGGGCTTTTGAGATGTGTTTTGAGTTATCAGCGAGGTCACGGAAATAGAGGTTCGTAAGTCAAAGCACTACTATATCCCATCTTAAGAATGTGGGGGAGGAACCAGATTTGGAATTTGGGTCTTGATATGAGAAAGTACAAGCTGTACTCTGAAATCCGATTTCAAAGCAGCAGGCCTTTCTACGCATAATTACCGCCGTTTTATTTCCTTTATTGGACAGAACATCTACTGATGCAAATCATGTTTTTTTGGGAAGGGGAGCAATGAAGCCACAAATATAAACACTTACGCTCAATTTCTAAATTTGGTTCCTTCTCCAGGACATAAACTTAAGATAAACATTATACACCATATATTATCATACAAATTATATGTAAAATAAATAAACGATTTATTTTGTTATAACCACAAATGGGGAAAAAAGCCAATCAAGAAATTGCATGTTTGGGGTCATGTGACTAGTAAAACGCTCGTATGTTGCAAAAACATGGGGAAATTCAAGATGTAGACAGCTGACAAACTATCACACTGAACTCAACAAATAGCAATCAACAATGGAGGAATTGAAGGGAGGACTAACCAAACATGCTTAATCCTTGGCGAAGGTACGGACGATTCTCTGACGAGAACATGGTGGCGTTATTGTTGATGGTTGTCCCAAATAATAAGAAAAAATGAAAAACGTGCTAATGCAGCCTTTTCAACAATTTTGTCTCTTCTACAAGAGACGGTGAGTTGGTCCAAAATGTTGATCTGCTATTGATGAGAGGATTCTGTTTGTATATGTCACCCTTGACGGTAGGCTGAGAAAAAAACATCAAGCTATTGTTTGGCTTCCAAAGTGGAGAAAATGCAGTAAAAACTTTCCAACGTAACAAAAACAGAATTGATTGTGGGCCAAAGACTGGGTTCCCCCGTTGGCTTTGGTCTAATTAGCCCCGATGCCCTCCCGCGGTTGTTTGTTTACATTAGTGTTGCGGCGTGGCGCTGAAGGGGTTACTGAGGCCTCGAATGTGTCCACGGCCTGGATTAGAACATCAGACCGGCCACTACGCAGTCAACACAGGTCATATCGCGACCCAACCTGCGCAAAACTGGCACCCTCCGGACGCAGCCAAAACGCAGAAGGTTGATTAAAAGAACAAAATGTCTACACAAGCTGAGAGAACATTGAGGTTCGACTCTTCTTTCTTTCGGGGTTTTTTTTTTTTTTGGGGGGGGAGGGGGGAGGGGGGGTTATGTATTCATGCCCGGGGCGAGCATCAGAGCCTGAATCGCCGCGGCGCCCAATTCGGAAGCGAGTCCTCGGGCACGCCCCTGGTCGCGCACAGACAGACGCCAAAACGACGCGGGTGTTCGCATGTCTCAGTTACAAAAACGTAGTGGAAACATGCACTGCCCCAATTCCGCTGTCCGTTTACGAACTACTACCTATCCGCTGGCCTTGTCGCAGCCCATCGAGGCGACGGGATGGAACGCTCTATTACAGCCAAGGATGAGCGCGCCCATTACACTCTTGTTGTCGTGTGTCTACCTGTTTGCTAGGAACGGGCAAATGTGGCTGACTGGCGCATTCATCCATCACAACCTGACCAATGGAGCCAGTGCCGCAACCACCGCCAGTCCTCGATACAAGACAACAACCGAGGCGCCGATTCCGGTGAGCGGGCAAACAAAAACGGACCCGAACCGCCCGTTCCTCACTTAGTCCTCCGCCTCCTCCTCGAATTTAAAGCGTTTCGCAGCGGAAGACGAGACGCGAGTAGTGGCGAGCGGAGAGCGCCGCCGTCCGCACGCAGGTTTAGCTAGCAGCTTCTAGCGGACCACACCACGGGCACACGTCGTTCACTTCGAGGTGGGTTTTACGGTCCACAAAAGTCCACCGTCGGCCGAGGTAAATCGCGTATTTTTGTCCCGGCTCCCCGTTCTACTCTCTCTTTTCTTCCCTCCCTCTTCCTCTTGTTGTAAACTAGGCTGCTTCGTTTGCTATGCTTGCTGGGTGGCTTGCTTTTCCTCCCTCCCCTTCTTGCTCCTGTCAACCTCGCCCAACCTTTGTCCCGCCCATCTCCACCAATCGGTGTCTGCCATTGGCTAGGGCGGCCACGTATGAGCCCGCCGCCCATTGTGATTGGTCTAAAGGTGCAGTGGAATGCCAGTCATATGCAAATATCATCCGGTGCCACAGTCATGGTCGATTAACTAATCTAAAAAGCGTCAAAGTATACAACACAGCTTCGATAATAAAATACGTATACGTACTTAGAATTTATTACGGTGACAATTATTGTCGTTCGTATGAAGCTCTTTCGAGAGCTTAGTACAGTTTATTTCGTTTACGCCACCCCACCGGCTCGTACCATTGGTGCAAGGTGTTGTAGTAAACGCAGACAGACGCGGAAAGCGACCAATTGAACATCGACATTCGGATTTAGGACAACCAATTGCCTTGTGGAGACTTTTACAAGATCCCACCCAAACACAAACGTTCCAATTTCTGTTGCTGATGGGATGCGGTCGTGAGCTCACTATTGTAAGATTTAGCAATTTGATTGATGGTAATGAGCCCTTTTATATTACTAACTACAAAACACAAATCATTTCAGAAAGCAGCGCGTTTGTTCTTATACGACCAATGCAATAAGAGGCCAGTGATGCCAGTTTCCCAAATGGATACGTTTCAAATAAATATACACAAATAGACATTTCTGAAACAGAGTGCGAAGCGTTCTGATGCAACACGCTTGCACAAGAGGGGGTGGGGAGAGGGGAAAGAGGAGGCCACTTGAAAGAGAAGGAAACGGCTGAAACGCACCATGAGTGGTGGGTAAAAATAGAGCCATTTTCACCAGGGGGAGGGATGGACGGGGGAGGAGGAGAGAAAAGTACTTGTGAAAAGACAAGTCCTCCCAAATACAGGAAGGTTCGGCCACAGACAAAGGGAACAATGCAAAAAAGTGTGGCGAGAACACAACCTGGACATTGTGAACGCTTGCTTACTGTATTTCTCAAGCAAGATGCATGAGTCATGCTGAGCTAGCACATCCAGACCAACACAATACTGGGAGGGGTCTCTATTGCGGTAAGCCCATCAAGAGCTTTGAGATATGACCAGAGATGTTGAGAGAGATTCTGGCAGGCCGCCCTCAATTGTAAAAACGCTTAACCCACTCAGCACCAAACTGTTTACCTGCATTTTGTCATTGCTGTATTCACTAAGAAATTAAGTAAAGCATCATCTTGCAATTTTGTTGAGAAAAAGGCCTGCACAGGTTCATTCAAGGCCCACAACAACAGTTTAGTAATCAGTTAAAGCAGGGTACACATACTGTAAACTAACAACTGAGCAAAATTTGAGTATTTTCCTACCCTTGCGATCAAAGTCAATTTATCCAGAGTGATTATACTGTGATCAGTATTTTAATGTTAATTTTGTTTGAATTTTACATCCTTTTGAAAAAGCTTGAAATGTGTATAAAAATATGGTAAATGGTTGCAACATAATATTTAACTTAAGATGTATATATTATACTAACAACAGTATTTCCAGGAGTGATGACGTACGGCGCAACAGCACTGAGCACTTTAACATTTGCTGCCAGCCATTTTGGAGCATTAGGACTTTTTCTACATGTGGTTGTGCATCAGTCACGTTGAAATTCACATTTCTTGATGATAAAAAATGACCTTAAGTTGAAAACAACTGAACTGTACTTGGGCAGTAATTCTTTTGCATACCACTAGAGCAGTGGTTCTTAACCTGGGTTCGATCGAACCCTAGGGATTCGGTGAGTCAGCTTCAGGGGCAGAGCTGGTATGTCGTCATCCCAACCCCCCCCCCCCCCCCCCCCCCCCCCCCCGCGGATGGCCGAACACACCTGAATGTTGTGTAAATTCGCGATAACGCATATCTGAACTGGTCTTGCAAAGGCAACAGCAGAAGTCACACTAAAGAGGGGTTCGGTGAATGCGCATATGAAACTGATGGGGTTCGGTACCTCCAAAAAGGTTAAGAACCACTGCACTAGAGAGAGCCCACGTACTCAATGGTGCTCGCAATGCATTTTGCAAATCGGCGGTCTCGAGGGAAAAAATATACTTTCACTGAAGCCTTACGCACCCTCGCTGCGACTGCGCTTGTAACGTGTGTAGGTGTTCAACCGCTGCCTGTCTCCTCTTCTAACAGGCATCATAAACCCAACGTGTGCGTGCGCCACGTGAACGAGAAACTTTTAATCCCACTCGTTACCTCCGCTGGCCACGAGGCGGGCGAGGTGCCACCTTTCGTTGCACTCCCGTCCAATCTCGCTCTCGCCTCAATTTGTCTTCCGCCCTCCCCGGCGCCCGACGTTTACTTGCTCCAATTAGAACTTGCATGCAGCAGTCCTTCGCAGTTACCGTGGCAACAGTGATCCAAGTCACCTGAGGTCTTGACGCCGAGGCTTTCGCCTCCTATCACATCGAATTGGACCTCATTCGCCCGTCACTTGACTTGCTGCTACACATCACAATTTGTGGGACCCCCCCACACACACACACCTCAGGTAGGAGACGTTACAGGAGACTTGGTATTGAACTAAGAGTGTGCTGTAATGTACAAATGACAGTTATCAGACACACAGATGGAAAGGGGGGGGGTACTTTACGATGCCCTAGAGATCTCCCCCCCCCAAAAAAAAAAATCTCTGCTGTACATGCGATGCTCCAGTTTGACCATATGGTGGCACTACTTGCCCGCAGATACATGGCCAATGGGCTGCGTGCACCCGGAACATCGGACAGTGCTGAGCAAAAAATAAAAAAAAGAGATTCAAAAGACAAAGGCATGCAGATTTTCCTATTGGGGGGGATGTAAGGATGAGAAAAAGAGTTTTGAAAACTTTACAAAGTCTTCCCTCTGAGTATTCATAACAGTTAATCTTCCAAGTGACCTTTTATGCAGGCAAAAGTCCTTTTGGGTCAGCGGCAAGCAAAAACACCACATCCAGTTGTGCTTGTTGCCACGGCCGGGAAGGATATGCAAGCACTTTCAAGTGTTACATAAAAAGTGAGCGAGGGAGGGAGCTGGGATATTATTGCCGTGTATCCGTATCCGGGTAGACCAGGATGAGGAGAGCGGGAGAGGTGAGGAGAGAGGGGCACCACAATGCGATGGAGTGAAGGGTTAAAAACGCAGAGCTTTATTTTTCCAAAGGTGTTGGTGAAAAGTGCACGTGTGACATGTCGCGTGTGTCACAATTTTGGAAGAACTGCCGTGTACTAGTTGTGAAGAGGCCATTTTGAATATTGCCCCGAGGATAAATGGCGACATTTAAGAACATGTCCTTCCAAACAGTATCATTAAGAATTATGCAGCGCGGTGTCGTTCGGCAGAAAAATGCTTGTTTTGTTTTCTTATTTCAAACATCATCTAACGTCATAGTATTACACACACACACACACACACACACACACACACACACACACACACACACACACACACACACACACACACCTGCACACGTTTAAGAGGTGGTGCGTGGTGCTACAGGGCCATGTGCCACGTGTCCACTCACGTTGACCGTTGACAAATCACCCATAAAACAAATCATGCTTAACACACTACAGGATAATCACGTTGTTCACAGACGTGCAATAATTGGGCCTGCAGTGACTTTCAAATGTGTTTCCGCGTTAATTTTGCAAACACACTCTCCTCCTCACTTGCTATTGACACTTGTATTAATAATCAAAATGTCGTATTAAAAATTTAATGGGGGGTCATTTACACCAGGGGCTTTCTCATCCCCTCAGAGATCATCTATAATACCCAAATCCCGCTTGACAACGTGTTGTTGTGCTACACACGCACACATGAGCCCG